>NC_057748.1:23693250-23716642 GCF_004010195.1 Chiloscyllium plagiosum | reverse complement strand
GGATGGAGGTGTATAGGGACTGGATGTCCATGGTGAAGATAAGGCGTTGGGGGCTGGGGAAGCGAAAATCATGGAGCAGGTGGAGGGCATGGGTGGTGTCCCGAACGTAGGTGGGGAGTCAAACCACTAAATCACCCTCAATACCAGACTCTCTATTTTGTGCAATAGCCTACAATGGGGAACATTACCAAATGCCTTACTGAAATCCATATATACCACATCAACCACGTTATCCTCATCCAACTGTTTTGTCACCTTCTCAAGTAACTCAATAAGTTTGTGAGATACGACCTACCAATCACAAAACCACACTGACTATCCCTCATTAAATTATTCCTTTCTAGATGAATATAAATCCTATCTCTCATAATCCTTTCCAACACTTTTTTTTATTAGCGGGTTTTGACAAGATTTGTAGCTTGGGTTGGTTTTCTGGATGTAGGTTTGCTCAGTGAGCTAGACCTTTCGTTCTCAGATGTTTCATCTCCATATTAGCTAATATAAGTGACCCGCCAGATGAATCACTGGTGGTATGGCCCATTTTTTATTTATGTGTTTAGGTTCCTTTGGGTTGATGATGTCATTTCCTGTTCTTGTTCTCAGGAGGTGGTAAATCGAATCCAAGACAATGCGTTTGTTGTAATAAACACTACATTGGACAAACAGGCAGAAAACTAGCTATCAGGATACATGAACATCAATGAGCCACAAAAAGACATGGCTCACTCTCACTAGTATCTTTGCATTGTGATGAAGAAGGACACCACTTCAACTGGGACAACACATCCATCCGAGGACAAGCCAAACAGAGACATACACGAGAATTCCTAGAAGCATGGCATTCCACCAGAACTCTATCACCAAACACATTGACTTGGATCCCATTTACCAATCCCTGAGAAAAAGAACAGGAAATGACATCACCACAGGAAATGAGACAACCAGAGAAATGACATCACCAACCCAAAGAAACCTAAACACATAAATATAAAGTGGGCTATACCACCAGTTCCTTCAAAGCAAAGACATTGATGACTGAGTTAAAGTTTGAGGACAAAAGCCAGAATTTATCACTTCAACAAACACATCTACCAAAAGCGGAGCAAGCTTTTTCCAAAATGTTTTATAAAATTCAGTCGGAAAACCATGGGGTCCAGGACTTTTACTGCTTTGTAGTGATCGAGCCGCAGCCTCAAGTTCTATGGCTGTGATTGGTTGTTCCAATTTCTTTGCCATAATTTCATCAATTGTAGAAACATGAATCTTATCAAAAAATCTCAAAATCTGCTGTAACGGAAGGACATTCAGATGAATGAAGTGAAATGTAAAATTCCTTAAAAGTCTTGTTGATTTCTTACGGTTCTGATGTGACACCTGAATTGTGGGATTAATTGAGATGAGGACATTTGGCACAACTGATTACTAGTTCTATCTCCTTGTTCATAAAAGTTCCACCTAGAGTGAAGTAAAAGCTCAGTGGTGTGTTGTAACATTGCAACAATATCCTTGACCAGTAGGGATATGTGTTCTGGAGACTTAGAGATTTTGTAAAGAGAGACGAATTGAGACAGACATTGTGCTGACCCTGCCATTTTCTCTTTCCTAAGTTTATTCCTATGTTCTGCATATGAAATGATTACCTCCCCCCCCCCCACCCCGATGAATGCCTTCAGGATTTCCCACAGCAAGGAAGCTGTAATGTCTGAGGTTTATTATTTTTTGTAAAAATCTATCCACTGAGAAACAAAATTAACAAAATCTTCCTCTAAGAGTAAATGTGTATTGAAATGCCAAGATGGGCATGTATTAAGAAACTTCTGAAAGTGAACATTCATAGAGACAGAGTCTGATAAAACAGTTGAATCATATTTGCAACCAAAAATGGATATAAGCAGCCTGTCATCCACCAAAAAAAAATTAATACATGTAAAAATGTGGTGGACATACAACAAAAAAGAATATTCCTTTTGAGAGGGATTAAAGAACCACCGGGGATCAACAACATTAAACCCTTCCATAAAAGTCTTATTTATTTTAGCAGATTTGAACTTAGCATTTGGAACAGAGGAAGAACGGTTGAAGTGAGGATTCAACCAACAGTTAAAATCTCGTCCCAAGATTAATTGGTTTGAAGATAAATCCGGTAAGAAATTTTAAACATTTAAGAAAAACCCCAGATGTTACAGCTTCCTTGCTGTGGGAAACCCTGAAGGCATTCATCAGGGGGGACATCATTTCATATGCAGAAAATAAGAATAAACTTAGGAAAAAGAAAATAGCAGGGTCAGCACAATATCTGTCACAATTCAACTCTCTTAATAAAATCTCTAAGTCTCCAGAATTATATAAAGAACACATAACCCTACAGGTCAAGGATATTGTAATGTTACAACACACCACTGAGCTTTTACCTCACGCTAGGTGGAACTTTTATGAACAAGGAGATAGAACTAGTAAACTGTTGGCACATCAGTTGGGCCAAATGTCCTCATCTCAATTAATCCCACAAATCTGTAAAAGAACCACCTTAAAAAGACTCATCATCCCAGTTGGGAGCACAAACATTAGCCAAGATTGCATCAATATCAGAACTTTGTCCAGTAATAATGATAAATCTGCCAGTAGAGTCAGAGTTAGTTTTTGCATGGACAAAAGGAATAGATTTATGTAAAAGAATTCCTCTAGATCTGCCTGAAAAGGAGGAAGAATACATTTGTCCAATCTAACCACATTTCAACTTAGGATTGCCTATATTTTTCAAGCAGGGTTTTTGTAAGTAAATTATATGGGTATTAAGACGACATAACTAATGTAAAACATGTAAAGTATTGTAATTACTGCGTTTAGTTGGAGTATTCAGGCCTTTGCAATTTTAGCAAATTTAATGTCCCCACCTACTAAATGTGGTGAAACATTACACTGGGTGACATTGTATCACTTGGAGCTTGGTATACAAGGGAGCTTGATTGCACTATTTTGACTCTTCAATCCATGACAGGAAATATCTGATTATAGACTGCAGTGGGGTAGCACCCCATTGGAATTGAGAAGCTTGAGGCTGGAAAATAGGGAGCCAGTCATTTGTTATCATTTGTTTGGTGGGTTGGTTCTGATATTGTCATGTAATCACCTGCCACAATTTCTCAGATTGAAACAGTTCATCGTTGGCTGTTTGTGACATTAGTATGGGGTCTGTTGTATTGTTAGCGAGGAGTGAGACCATGTATTTAACATTGCGACACTTTCTGATGAACTATTTTATTTAATTTCATCGGAACCCTCTGAAGGATTGGATTTTGATGGAGACTTACAGAGACTTCCAAGCTGATTGCGATTATCTAGTACGAAATTCTAATTCCCTGCACAATTCTTCTGGATTCTACTACAATGGGGAATCTGCAGGCTCCCAGATTAACCCTCTCTCTGCACTGCGATAAGCGCTCTCTGTCGGGAGTGTAATGGAATATTCCCCACTTACCTGGATGGGGAGAGCTCCAAGAACACTCAACACCATCCTGGACAAAGCAGCCCTTTCTTGATTGGCACATCCACAAACATCTACTCTCTCCACCACTGACACTCAATAGCAGCATCTGCAAGTTTCATTGCCAAAATTCACCAAAGACCCTCAGCGCCTTCTAAACCCACAACTGCTTCCATCTAGAAGGACAAGGACAGCAGGTACCTGGGAACATCACCAGCTGCAAGTTCCTCTCCAAGCCACATACCATCCTGAGTTGGAAATATATCACTGCGCCTTCAGTGTACCTGGGTCAGAATCCTAGAATTTCATTGTATAAAAACATTGATGACCCACCTACAGCACATGGACTGCAGCGGTTCAAGAAAGCAGCTCACCACCACCTTCTCAAGGGGCAGAGGGGGACGAGTATTAATGCTGACCCAGCCAGTGATGCCCGCATCACACAAGTGAATTAAAAAATATCTTTCATGGTCTGGACTCTTCTCTGGGCTTCACAGAGTTTTATTTATTTATTTATATAACAAAAGATTTGTGAAACCAGAGATTTTACTCCATGACGGATCTTCGCTCTGAACCGAGACAATGTTGCTGCATAAATAAATGTGTTTGTGCAACAACTTAGGATCTGCAACATATAACCAACTCTTCTGAAGTTACCTAAAAAAGGTGAGTAATCGGAAGTATTGATTCCTTGAAGAGCATAATATAAGAAATCTACAACATAGATTAACCACAGGAGGATGAAGCTCCCAGAGATAGTGAAGAGCAAAATCACAGACTTTCTTCTGCTCTCCATCTCTGGGTCTCTGTGATTCTCTCCTTTGGTCTCGCCCTTCAGCCTCTTCCGGATTCGACTGGTCACTAAAATGTGTCTGACTGTCAGAGAATTAAGCAACAGAATTAAAGCAAATGGCAGTAAAGGAGTCAAAACTGTATCAAGCCAATCTAATGCCACCCACCATGTCTTGGTATGGTAGCTTGGCTTTGTTATACAGTCGAATGGCACATTGTTGATTATCCTCAGAGGTTCATATTGAAAATAGAAGGGGATGTTTTTCAAACAGAACAGAGTGCAGGTTGTTGCTAGAACCACAGTTGCAGTTTTCTCAGTGCAATATTTTGTTCTCAGCTTCTGACAACAAATGGTCACAAATCGGTCAAAGGAGAAAGTGACGGTGAACCAGACAGAGCAGTCCTTAGCTGCACGTATTAGGACCCCAGCAACACTACATACAGGAGTGATGTCCAGGAAAGACTGCCCGTAATAGTAATAGGGAAATCTCCATAGTATAACCTCAGTGATAATGTCCATCAGATCGGCAGTTGCCATAAACAGCAGGTAGCGAGTCGTGCAAGGGGAAACACCACATTTTCCTCTCGAAAAGATGGCAATCGCCAGAAAATTAACTGTGGAAGACAAATGAGCAAAGATGGGGTGAATTGTTGATCAGAAATTCCCCCTGCCCCTTCCAGAGAGCAACAATAGATATTTACCATGATAATCCGGTGTAGTGCGTGAGTGGAAGTGGTTGGAGTTGAGTGAGTTTGAATTTTAAGACTTTCACATCCACCTCAGAATCTCTTCCAGAGATTATGGATTTTGGACAGAGACTGAGCTCTTGCCCCCTCCTAAGAGAGAAGGAGGCAGTTTATGATTTTGTTTGATTGCAAGGGAACTATTTGAATGAGTGTAATAGCTTCTTACAGTACTCAGCTCCACCTCTAGCAGGCACAGAACCCTATTGGAAACCTCATTCCCAACTCAGTCATTGGACTGGTGCTTTGACTGTCAATAAACCAAACTCTCTCCTTCCCCTTAGATCAGGGCATCCTCTGAACTTAGCAATGGACCAAATCCTGATCGGAGCCACAACAAGAACAGAGAACAGACCATCAGAATCTGGATAGAACATCAAACATTATAGCCCTTCAGTCCTTGATGTTGCATCAACTGTGAAGCCAACATGAACCTGTCTAACTTACACTATTCCATTATTACCCATATTTTTATCCAATGACCGTTTAAATGCCCTTAAGGTTGGCGAGTCTACTACTGTTGGAGACAGGACATTCCATGTCCTTATTATTCTCTGAGTAAAGAATCTACCTCTAACAGCTGTCCGATATCTATCACCCCTCAATTTAAAACCTTGTGCTTGCCATCACCATCTGAGGAAAAAGGCTCTCACTGTCCACCTTACCTCACATTCTGATCATCTTGTATGTCTTATCGAGTCAGAGAGCCATAGAGATTTTCAGCCCAGAAACAGAGCCTTCGGTCCAACTTGTCCATACCGACGAGATATCCCAACCCAATCTAGTCCCACCTGCCAGCACCCAGCCCATATCCTTCCTAACCCTTTGTACTCACATACCTATCCAGATGCCTTTTAAATGTTGCAATTGTACTAGCTTTCACCACTTCCTCTGGCAGCTCATTCCATTCATGCACCACTCTCTGTGTGAAAAAGTTGCCCCTTTGGTCTCTTTTATATCTTTCCCATCTCACATGAAACCTATGCCATCTGGACTTCTCCACCCCAGGGAAGAGACTTTGTCTATTTGTCCTATCCACGCCTCTCATGATTTTATAAACCTTTATAAGATCACCTCTAAGCCTCCGACGCTCCAGGAAAAACAGCCCCAGCCTATTCAGCCTCTGATTTTGGCTGAAATCCTTCAACGCTGGCAACTTCCTTGTCAATCTTTTCTGAACCCTTTCAAGTTTCACAACATCTTTCTGATAGGAAGCACTCCAGAATTGCATGCTATATTCCATAAATGGTCTAACCAATGTCCTGCGCAGCTGCAACATGACTCCCAACTCCTGTACTCAATACTCTGACCAATAAAGGAAAACATACCAAACGCCTTCATTACTATCCTTTCAAGGAGCCATAAACCTGCACTCCAAGGTCTCTTTGTTCAGAAACACTCCCTCGGAACTTACTATTAAATCTATAAAAGTGAATTACTGCTGATGATGGAATCTGAAACTAAAAGAGAAAATACTGGAAAATCTCAGCAGGTCTGGCAGCATCTGGAAGGAGAGACCTTCCTGTGGATTACCACTTCAACCCACAATCCTGCCCCCATGCCTACATGTCTGTCCTTGGCCTGCTGCAATGTTCCAGTGAAGCTCAACACAAACTGGAGGAACAGCATCTCATCTTCCGACTAGGCCTGTTACAGCCTGCTAGTCTCAACATTGAATTCAACAACTTCAGATGATTATCCCCTCTCGACCCCTCTGTTTTCATTCTGTTCCGTCATTTTATTTTATTTATTTTGTTTATCTTTTTTAAAAATGTTTTCACTATTCTTTACCTCTTATTTCTTGATTGTCTTTCTCTCGCTCCCCACTCTCTCATCACCTTTTTCCTCTCCTCTTCCCCCTTTGCTACCCTTCTCCCCTGTTTTCCATTTTGTCCATTCCCCCATCCCCCACATATTTTGTCACATAGCACTGGCTTCAGCCTTGGTCATTCACAGCTCCTAATCTCCCTATAATCTCTCTATGCACTGTCATTATTACCTCGTTATTGCTTCCTTTGCTTCTGGAGCCATCCTGATGAAGGGCCTTTGCCCGAAACGTCAATTTTGCTGCTCCTCGGATGCTGCCTGAACTGCTGTGCTCTACTAATCCAAAATCACCTTCTCTCAGCCTAGTGTAAATACCTCCCTATTTCCCCCTTTTTTTCGCTTTGACAAAGGGTCAGTTAGACTTGATAAGTCAGCTCTTTTCTCTCCTTACAGATGCTGTCAGACCTGCTGAGATTTTCCAGCATTTTCTCTTTTGGTATTAAATGTATAAGTCCTGCTCTGATTTGCTTTCTCTATTAAGTCACCTCTTATCTTTCTTCTCTCTCATGAAAACAGCCTCAAGTCATTTAATCTTTCTTCAAAGGGTGCAGAGGAAATTTACCAGGCAACCTGCTGGTAAATTTCCTCTGCACCCTTTCCAATGCTTCTGCATTCTTCCGATAATGCAGCCACCATAACTGTATTCAATGCTTCAAAAGCGCTCCAGAGTTTTGGATAGCTGCAACGTGACCTTATGGCTCTAAAACTCAATCCCTCTTCCAATAACAGCTAACACACTGAACAAGCCTATCAACCGAGGTGGCAATTTTCAGGAACCTGCATACATGGACATCGGGATCTCTCTACTCTTTCACACTACCAAGAATTTTACAATTAGCCCAGTACTCTGTATTCCTGTTACACCTTCCAAAGTGAATCACCTCACACTTTTCTGCATTAAACTCCTTTTTCCACCTCTCAGTCCAGTTCTGCCGCTTATCTTTGTCCCTCTGTCACCTGCAAAATTCTTCAGCACTGTCCACAACTCTACTGACCTTAGTGTCATCTGCAAAGTTACTAGCCCATCCTTCTACGCCCTCATCTAGGTGATTTATAAAATTGACAGACAGCAGTGGCCCCAAAACGGATCCTTGAGGTGCACCACTGGTAACTGAACTCCAAGATGAACATTTCCCATCAACCACCACCCTCTGTCTTCTTTCAGCTAGCCAATTTCTGATCTAAATGGCCAAGTTACCCTCAATCCCATGCCTCTATATTTTCTGTAATAGTTTACCACAGGAACTTTATCAATGCCTTACTGAAATCCACATCAACCACTTTACCTTCATCCACCTGTTTTTGGTCACCTTCTCAAAGAACTCAATAAAGTTTCTGAAGCATGACCTACCCTTCACAAATCCATGTTGACTATCCCTCATCAAATTATTCCTTTTGAGATGATTATAAATCCTATCTCTTAGCATCCTTTCCAACACTTTACCCACAACCAAAGTACAGTCTATAATCACCAGAGTTGGCTTTACACCCCTTTTTGAACAGGGGGACAACATTTGCGATCCTCCAGTCTTCTGGCACTATTCCTGTCGACAATAACAACATAAAGATCTAAGTTCTACAATCTCCTCCTGCACTTCCCAGAGAATCCTACCATACATTCACATTTTCCAGAATTGCTAACACCTTCTCCTTATGAACCTCAATCCCATCTAGTCTAATAGCCTGTAACTCAGTATTCTCTTCAACAACATTGTCTTTTTCCTGAGTGAATATTGACAAAAAATATTCATTTTGCACCTCTCCTATCTCTTCCAACTTCACAAAAAAATCCCATTACTGCCCTTGACAGGCCCTAATCTTACTCCAGTCATTCTTTTATTCCTGACATCCTTTCTGAAATCTTTAGCATTTTCCATGGTCCTACCTGCCAAAGACTTCTCATGTCCCCTACTGCCTTTTCATAGCTCTCTCTTTAGGTCCTTCCTGGCTAACTTCTAACACTCAAGCACCCTAATTGAGCTTTCAAGTCGCCTCTTTACATAAGCCTCCTTCTTCATCTTGACAAGAGATTCAACAATTTTAGTAAAACACAGCCCCCTCCCTTGACCACTTCCTCCCTGCCTGACAGGTACATACTTATCAAGGACAATCAGTAGTTGTTCCTTGAACAAGCTCCACATTTCAATTGTGCTCATTCCCTCCATTTTCCTTCCCATTTTATGCATCCTAAATCTTGCCTAATTACATCATAATTGCCTTTGCCCCAGCTACAAAAATTGCCCTGCAGTATATACCTATCCCTTTCCATCGCTAAAATAAATATAACCGAATTGTGGTCACTCTCACCAAAGTGCTCATCTACCTCTAAATCTAACACCTGGCCTGCTCATCCACCTCTAAATCTAACACCCAGTACCAAATCCAACGGGGCCTCACCCCTTGTTGGCCTGTCTACATGCTATGTCAGGAAACCGTCCTGCAAACATTGGATAAAAACTGACCCATCTAAGGTACTTGAACTACAGCATTTCCAGTCAATATTTGGAAAGTTAAAGCCCCCAAAACAACTACCTGTCACTGACTCTCCTATTGCGAATCATCTTTGCTATCTTTTCCTCTACATCTCTGGAAATGTTTGGAGGCCTATGGAAAACTACCAACAGGGTGACCTCTCCTTTCCTGTTTCTAACCTCAGCCTATACTACCTTAGTAGATGGTCCTCATCAAATGTCCTTTCTGGTACCATAGTACTTTCCTTGACTAACAATGCCTCATCTCCCCCTTTCCCCATTTTCCCTGATCTTACTTAAACATATAAATCCTGGAACCTACATCACCCAGTTCTGTTCCTGCTCTATCCATGTTTCTGAAATGACCACAACATCGAAGTCCCAGGTGCCAACCCATGCTGCAAGTTCACCCACTACAGAATCATAAAATCGCTAAAGTATGGAACAGGTCCTTCAGCCCCACACCTATGCAACATCTTAAGTCACATTTACCCCTGAATAAAGCACCTAACATACACATCCTTGAACACTATGAGCAATTTAGCATGGCCAAGTCACTTAAACCTGCATATAGAGTCATAGAGTCATAGAGAAGTACAGCACAGAAACCGACCCTGCGGTCAAACCCGTCCATGCCAGCCAGATATCCCAACCCAATCTAGTCCCATCTGCCAGCACCCGGCCCATATCCCTCCAAACCCTTCCTATTCATATACCGATCCAAATGCCTTTTAAATGTTGCAATTGTACCAGCCTCCACTACTTCCTCTGGCAGCTTATTCCACACACATACCATCCTCTGCATGAAAAATTGCCCCTTAGGTCTCTTTTATATCTTTCCCCTCTCACCCTAAACTTACACTCTCAAGTTCTGAACTCCCCCACTCCAGGGAAAAGACTTTGTCTATTTATCCTATCCATGCCCCTCATAATTTTGTAAACCTCTATAAGGTCATCCCTCAGCCTCCGACACTGCAAGGAAAACAGCCCCAGCCTGTTCAGCCTCTCCCTACAGCTCAAAAACTCCAACCCTGGCAACATCCTTGTAAATCTTTTCTGAACCCTTTCAAGTTTCACAACATCTTTCCTATAGGCAGGACACCAGAATTGCACACAATATTCCAACAGTGGCCTAACCAATGTCCTATACAGCCGCAACATGACCTCCCAATAGGACTAATAAATTAAACTACATTTATTTCAATGCAAGGGGCCTAACAGGGAAGGCAGATGAACTCAGGGCATGGTTAGGAACATGGGACTGGGATATCATAGCAATTACAGAAACATTGCTCAGGGATGGACAACACTGGCAGCTTAATGTTCCAGGATACAAATGCTACAGGAAGGATAGAAAGGGAGGCAAGAGAGGAAGGGGAGTGGTGTTTTTGATAAGGGATAGCATTACAGCTGTGCTGAAGGAGGATATTCCCAGAAATACATCCAGGGAAGTTATTTGGCTGAAACCGAGAAATAAGAAAGGGATGATCATCTTAATGGGATTGTAGTATAGACCCCCTAATCGTCAGAGGGAAATTGAGAAACAAATTTGTTAGGAGATCTCAGCTATCTGTAAGATTAATAGGGTGGTTATGATAGGGGATTTTAACTTTCCAAACATAGACTGGGACTGCTATAATGTGAAGGGTTTAGATGGAGAGAAATTTGTTAAGTGTGCACAAGACAAGTTTCTGATTCAGTATGTGGATGTACCTACTAGAGAAGGTGCAAAACTTGACTTACTCTTGGGAAATAAGGCAGGGCAGGTGACTGAGGTGTTAGTGGGGGAGCACTTTTGGGTCAACGACCATAATTCTATTAGATTTAAAGTAGTGGTGGAAAAGGATAGACCAGATCTAAAAGTTGAAGTTCTAAATTGGAGAAAGGCCAACTTTGACGGTACTTGACAAGAACTTTCAAAAGCAGATTGGGGGCAAATGTTTGCAGGTAAAGGGACGGCTGGAAAATGGGAAGCTTTTTGAAATGAGATAATGAGAATCCAGAGAAAGTATATTCCTGTCAGGGCGAAAGGAAAGACTGGTAGACATAGGGAATGCTGGATGACTAAAGAAATTGAGGGTTTGGTTAAGAAAAAGAAGGAAGCATATGTCAGGATAGATCGAGTGAATCCTTAGAAGAGTATAAAGGCCGTAGGAGTATATTTAAGAGGGAAATCAGGTGGGAAAAAGAGGATATGAGATAGCTTTGGCAAGTAAAATTGAGAACCCAAAGGGTTTTTACAAATACATTATGGGCAAAAGGGTAACTCGGGACAGAATAGGGCCCCTCAAAGATCAGCAAGGCGGCCTTTGTGTGGAGCTGCAAACAAAGGGGGAGATATTAAACAAGTATTTTGCACATCTTTGGATTGTGGGAGGAAACCGGAGCACCTAGAGGGAGAATGTGCAAACTGCATGCAGACAGTTGCCCGAGGCTAGAATTGAAGCGAGGTCTCTAGTTCTGTAAGGCAGCATGCTAACCACTGAGCCATTGTCTGAAAATTTTTTCAGACGCTCCTGGCGTTGAAGTAGACACACTTCAAACCACCTTCCTGCCTGCCGGTCCGCTCCTGCAACTTTGAAATCTTGTTCATGACCTCACTACTCTCAACCTCCACTACACTGGGGCTACAATTCAGGTTCCTATCCCCATACTGAATTCCTTTAAACCCTCCTGAAGAGCATTGGCAAATTCTACCTCCCTCCCCCCAACATCAGGATATTGGTACCCCTCTGGTTCAGGTGCAGACCATCCTTTTTGAAGAGGTCCCACCTACAATATGGTAAAAGTGGGCAGCACGGTGGCACAGTGGTTAGCACTGCTGCCTCACAGCGCCTGAGACCCGGGTTCAATTCCCGCCTCAGGCGACTGACTGTGTGGAGTTTGCACGTTCTCCCTGTGCCTGCATGGGTTTCCTCTGGGTGCTCCGGTTTCCTCCCACAGTCCAAAGATGTGCAGGTCAGGTGAATTGGCCAACATAAATTGCCCGTAATGCTAGGTAAGGGGTAAATGTAGGGGTATGGGTGGGTTGCGCTTCGGCGGGTCGGTGTGGACTTGTTGGGCTGAAGGGCCAGTTTCCACACTGTAATGTAATCTCTAATCTACCCCAGAGTGAGCCACAATTATTCAGGTATCTGAACCCCTTCCTCCTGCCCCTTCCCTGCAGCCACATGTTCAACTGTTCCCTCTCCCTATTTCTCACCTTGCTAGCACGTGCATGGGTAACAAACCAGAGATAAACACAGTTTGTTCTAGCTCGAAGCTTCCACCACAGCTCCTTGAATGCCTGCCTTACATCCCCATCCTTTTTCCTACCTATGTCGTTAGTGCCTATGTGGACCATGACTTGGGGCTGCTCTCCTTCCTCCTCAAGGATTCTGATAACACCCATCCAAGACATCATGGATCCTGGCACCTGGGATGCAACACGCCAACTGCGAGTATCTCTCGTTCCCATAGAACCTCCTATCTGTCCCCCTAACTATGGAGTCCCCAGTGACTAATGCTCTCCCCCTTCTCTTCTGAGCAATAGGGACAGACTCTGTACTCCATGGCTTATCCCTGGTAAGTCATCCCCCCAACAATATCTAAAACTGTATACTTGTTATTGAGGGGAATAGACACAGGGGATCCCTGCACTGTCTGCCTGTTCACCTTCCATCCCCTGACTGTAACCTCTACAGGTAGGTGTGACTACCTCACTGTAAACTCATCTCAATTACCCTCTTTGCCTCCTGAATGAACCAATGTTCATCCAGTTCCAGCTCCGGTTTCCTAATGCAAATTCCAAGGAGCTGGAGTTGGGTGCACTTCCCACAGGGTGAGTCAGTGGGGACACTGGTGCTGACCTTTACCTCCCACATTCTACAGGAGGAGCATCCAACTGCCTTTTCATCCATTCCCACTGTTCTGAATTCCCAAAGCGACTACTGCAAAAAGCTAATAACCTGACCAATCCAACGCACAGAAATGTTTTCTTTTGGTTAGAGGAGGAGAATGGGTGGGAGACACTAACTGAGTAGTGTTTCAGGGATTGCAATCGCCTCAGTATATTACCTCACTTACTCAGCAGTCACATGTCTGGTTCAGCTCAGCGTGTACTCTGCCTACTCACTAGGTAAGTTATTAAAGGATTAATTTACCTTCCAAGCAGCCTCCTGGTCCTCGCTCTCACCGCTCCCACTGCTGCTGCTGCTGCAAAAATGGAGGCTGCTGATCCCACGGGGTAGGTTTTATAGGATTTATTGGTAAGATTTCAAACAAGGCTACTCCATGTGTCTAACACAAGTGCAGCATATCTGAGCATGCAGTGCTCCCTTCATGAGAATGTGAGAGTGTCAGGACTGCTGTGATATTTACACTGTAAATCTCCACTTCCTTACATGGCAAATATCTCAATGTTCAGGGATCAGGAGGGCAATCTGTCAGAATTTGAATCTCCTGAAAGAAATGGTGAGGAGGAGAGAATTCCCAGAAAGGATGATAGTTCATTGAAGCTTTCCAAATGAAAATGGGGCACATATCTTCAATTCCTTTACATAACAAAAATTGTCTATCTCAGAATTAAAGTTCAGAACTGATCCAGTGTCCTGTGCCATTTTGTGGAAGACAGTTCCAAACATCTCCCTCCTTTTGTGTGTACAAATGCTTCCTAACATCTCTCCTGACCGCTCTGGCCCTAATTCTCTCTCATTCCAGAATTCCCATCCAGTGGAAATTGTTAATCTTTTCTTGTCAATATCTTGCAGTATGTCACACAGATCACCCCTTGACCTTCAAAATTCTAGCGAAAACAGACCTCATTTGTATAACAAAAATAGATATTGCTCAGCAGGATTGGCAGCATCTGTGGGTGAGAAAGCAGTGTCGGTATTTCGGGTCCAGTGACCCTTCATCAGAACTACCTTGCATGATCTCTCCTCATACCTTCAAACTGTATGAAACCAGAACAGATGACAGAGCACTGAGATCAGAAACTGCTGCAGCAGCAGTGAAGTTGGGAGTCTCTGTCAGTGGAGAATTGTAGTGAGAATGCTGCTCAGTGAATTACTGTCACTGTTCCAATATCTGAATCAGCCTGACCAGTCAGTGAGCTGGAAATGTTACAGTTCAAAAGGTAAAACCAGAGAGCAGATTAGTAGTAGATTTAAACAAGTTCAGTTGTCATAATGCCATACCAGGGATGCCAATAAAAGCAAGGATAGTGTAGAACACCTTCTCCACGTGTTTAATTGGTCGATGCATTTTTCTGCGTGAGGTGATCTGTCCCTTCAGGCAGCTGACATGCTCCTTGTTTGAAACTCTGAGCTGATGCATTCCCAGAGATGCTGCCTTTTTCTGTGTGGAAGCTCCTTGGGGAGAATGAGATTACAGCATTGCTCAGCTTTGTTCCTGTTTTTCAAATTTCTGTACATGAACAAACTAATTACAATAACAATTATGAAGGGCCTACACAGCTCAGTACATCATAATGAAATAACAAAAACAGAATCTGGAATCTGCCAGCAATAACGCTGTCCACGCAACACCATGAGCCCCACCCAGAGATCATAAGTTATTTCAATCAATGCTGCATCGACATAGTTTATTCCCAGTGTGAAAATATGTCTTAGAGCTGTCCTTCTGTACTCTAGGGTAGGCTGCCCCCTTTGAACAAGAACATTTCACTCACTGATTGAAATGTGAATGTTCTCACATATTAAAGGTGTGCATTGCTGCCAAGGTTAGCATTTATTCCTCATCCCAAATTTCCCAGGATCTGGAGTCACAGAAAGGATCAAGTAAGGAGAACATCCTGCTTTTCCTGAGGGAAGTGGGGTCAGTGAAAAAGATGGGCTTCCAACAATGGAAACATCACAGAGCTCACTCTAATTGTCACTGTCCATCCAGGTATATCACTGACTTCACTGTTATTGTCACTGACCAACACAATCCATAACTGACCTCACTTTAAGTGTCACACTCAATCTTGGAACATCACTGACCTTACATTTACTTTTACTCTTCATCGAGAAACATCTGTAACCTCTCTCTTATTTTCACTGTCCATTATCTCGGAAATGTGACTTGAAATAAGTTCTGGATATTACCTATTAATTAATCGATAATCATTCTAAAAATGAAAGACTTAACAGCAATCTCGGTTTGTTCAATATGTCATATCAGCTGCATGCTACTATCATTTTTTGTTATAAATTCTGTGTCTTATGATCCTGCCCCATTAGTTATCTGATGAAGGAGCAGCACTCAGAAAGCTTGTACTTCCAAATAAACTTGTTGGACTATAATCTGGTGTTGTGTGATTTCTAACTTTGTTCACCCCATTCCAACACCAGCACCTCCACATCACGGCTACCATTGATACCACTAACTGCCCACTTACTCGCATTGACACTGTCTAGCCAGATAGATCACTGACCTGGCTCTTATTGTCACTGTCCATCCAGACGCACTTCTAACCTCAATCGTATTGTCTCTATCCAACTAGATCCAATACTGTCTCACTCTTATTGACACTCTCCATCCAGCTACATCACTGACCTCACTCCTTTTGTTACTCCCTATCCAGCTACATCACTGACCTCACTCCTTTTGTTACTCCCTATCCAGATACATCACTGACCTCACTCTGATCATTGCAGTTACAATGGCTAACACGGAAGGCAAATGGAATTCTGACATTTATTATGAAAGGAATAGAGTATAAAAGTTGGGAAGTGTTACTGCAAGTGTAGAAGGCATTAGTGTGACTTCATCTGGAGTATTGCAAATGATTTTGGTTCCCTCACTTGTGAAGAGGTGTAATTACATTAGAGGCAGTTCAGAGGAAGTCGATGAGATAATTCAGAGAAGAAGGTGTAGTCAAGTTCCTCCTTTAAAACAAGTTCAACAATTCCGACCAGAATGTCCTGAATGAATTTGCCCAAGTGTCACACAATACTAGAATGGTCAAATCAGTACGAACACAACCCTTTAATTATCGACATATTATCTCTAATCCTATTTGGCCTCTTGAGCTTACAAGAGGCAAGACCTATACAATTAAAAGCAGAGACTTGGGTAACGTTGTAGAACAGAGAGACCTAGGGGTTCAAGGACAGAATTCTTTGAAGTTTGTATCACATGTAGATAGGATGGTTAAGAAAGCATTTAGCATGCTTGCCTTCATCGCTCAGACCTTTGAGTATACGAGTTGGGAAGTTATGTTGAGATGTTAGAGGACGTTGGTTCTGGAATACTGTGCCCAGTTCTGGTCACCCTGTTACAGGAAGGATATTATTAAACTGGAGAGGGTTCAAAGGAGATTTCCCAGCAAGCTGGTGGGAAGGGAAGGTTTAAGTTATAAGGAGAGTTGGATAGGCTGGGATTTTTCTCACTGGAGTTTGGGGTGACCTTAGAGAGGTATATAATATAATGTGGGGTATACAGAAGGTGAATGACAGGTATCCTTTCGCTCGGGGGTGGGAAATTTCATGATGAGGGGATATACTTGTAAGGTTGGAGGAGAAAGATTCAAAAAAGATATATGGGGGTAATTTTTTTTACACAGAGTGGTTTATGTATGGAATGAACTGCCAGAGGGGCTGTGGATGTGGGTATTGTTGCGATGTTTAAAAGACATTGAAGGAAGTACACGAATAAGAAATATTGGGAGGGATATGGGCCAAATTCAGACAGGTGGGACTAGTTTTATCGAGGATTATGGTCGGTATGGAATGGTTGGAATGAACGTTCTGTTTCTGTGTTGGGTGACTCTATGACTCTATAAAAGCTGAGACTGGAGGTGGTGACAGAGATAGGGAGGGGTGCAGGTGTTCGAAAAAGCTTTAGAGATAAGGAGGGATGCAGGTGTTGGCAGAGGTCATAGAGATAGAGTGGGTTGAAGATACTGGCAGATGTTACAGACACCAACATTGTAAATGCTGGCGGAGGTTACAGTAAGTGCTTTGAGTGTAGGAGCAATAAGGTTCTAGAGATATGGTGCAGTGTCAGGGTAGATATGGTGACAATTGTTGGGTGGGATGTTGCATGTTGCATCTGGAGGCGGTTACAGAGATAAAGAGGTATGTAAAGGCTGGAGAAATTCGCAGAGATAGGCATGCTTGTTGGAGCTGCAGGAAGTTACAGAGGTAGGGAGGGGTATATATGCTCAAAGTTTACAGAGATAGGTAGTTGTGTAGGAATTGGAGAACTTTACAGGGGTAGGTGCATTGAGGCTGGAGAGGTTACAGAGATCGGAAGAGATGTTGACTGATTCTAATTCTCAGCTCCCTCACTGAGCAGCTCCGAGCTCTTGGTGATCACCAGTGAGTGGTCAGTAGTGGCAAGTGTTTACTGGGTATTACCAAGAGAAGGCAGAAAGAATTCTGGCAATCCCATCACTTCCCATCACCTGTACACCCCATTGTCAACGTTGGGAACAGCTTTGTGCATTCTGGAATATGAGGATATTACAAACTGAGTAAAGTGAGGGTTTTGGTAACTCCCTGTTTGACCCCTTTGTAGGACCTCTTGAACTGGACAGGTCAAAGTGTGACCTCACAGACCTCAATGTGTCCCTTACAGAGAGGGATCAGACATCACAATCAGTTTGTAACCTGGCTTCACCTGAGGCACAAGGCTGCAGGAGGAAACACGGGGAAGGCGAGGTCACTGCACTGACCGTGTCTCAGGCTGATCTGTCTGGGAGTGAAGTGATCAGATGGAAGATCAAAACAGCTTCACTTTACAAAGAAAAGACAATGTGATGAGAAGACTATCAGCGAAGGGATCAGAGAGTAAATGGGGAGGTTTGAAAAATTAGTCTAAAATTCTTCCCTGTGCACTAACTGAGAGTTTGAGCGGAATAGGGAATGAAGGTTCCAGAGATTTATTCTGCTGACATTTAGAACTTATTTAAACCAGTAAAATATCCAGATCTAATTCTTAACGGGGGTCAAAAATATTAATCCCAGATGTCACTCTTTTCCTCTGACCTAGCCAATCCCTACCATTGAAGACCATCACAGGCTGTAATAATTGTACAGTAGGAAACTGACATGCCATTAATTTGAGGAGAGCATCTTCAAGCTCAGAGACAATGCATTTGAGAGGGAGGAAGATAGGAGCAGAAGTTAAGGTGGAGAGGGATTGATAAGATGGATTTGGATGTGAGAAATTAAGATGGAAGAGGAATCTGATAACAAGGTCTAGAGGGGAGGGCATTGTGGATGGCACAGAGATGGCTTGCTTCACATCATCATTGCCGTTAATTTCACCAGCTGTACCAGGGGTGCCAGTCTCAAGATCTTTCAGACAGGCGAGCCATCCTCAGCATGTGGTCATAGTCCCAGTGCTCCTCAACAGCTTTAAACAATGTTTCGTCTCAATCTGGAGATTTGTCATTTACTTGGATGAAGTTGACCATGGAGTTGCAAATCTGCACCGTCTCCTTCAAATCTTCCTGCAGATGTAGGTCATAGGCACAAACATTTCAATAGCGAATGATCTCTTTCCAGTTCCAGGAAAACGTTTGTTCAGGGTGGATTTATTTCCTGGAATTGCCTGAATGGGGTATTGTCCATAATGAATGAGAATGTGTATTTGTGGAATAGAGTCAGATACTGTGTTTTTTGTTTCATAATGTTCACTCTCTGCTGGAACCAACACCCACCCCGCTGCCATTGGACTGGTTCCTGTGAGGTTCTGTGTGGGCCCTGACCTTCCAGTAGTGAACCTGAAAACTGGCACTTGCACTGACCCTCCGGCAACCATTCATTTTAGTCAGTCAAACACTGACATCTCGTATTCAATGTTTCCTGCTCTGCTTGCCTCTCAGGTAAATCTAAGATTCTTATTCATCATGGAATGTTTTTACCTTCTCTCAGTTAAATGATAAATTTTTAAGCTTGATTGTTTCTTTTTTTGGCCCTGAAAACAAGTTTATTTTCCATCTTTTTGTGTTATCTTTTACTATTCCAAAATCAGGCTCAAGTTCATTGATTTGCCTCATGAGTAGATCATATCAAACTTTTACTGATTCAGCTTTGATTCTCTGAGCCCAGATCATGAGGAAACAAATTGCTGAATGTTTCTTTTTGTCATCTTGCTTTCACTGTCCCAGACCCAGTCCAGTTTGTGTTTAATCTATGATCAGTCTCCAGATTGAGATTCCTCCCTCTCTCTCTCTCTCAGTCATTGAGTCAAACAGCATGGAAACAGGCCTTTTGACCAAACGTGTCTGCACTGACCCGGTTTCCTAAAACGAACTAAGCCCCATTTGCCTGTGTCTGGCCCGTATCCCTCTGAACCTTTCCTATCCAATTACCTGTCCAACTGTCCTGTAAATGTTGTAATTGTACTAGCAACTGCCACTTCCTCCAGCAGCTCATTTTACACATGCACTACCCTTTGTGTGAAACAGTTGCCCTCCGGTCCCTTTGAAATCTTTCCCCATCACCTTAAATCAATCTAGTTTTGGACTCCTGTACCCTGGGGACTTTATCTATGCTCCTTGTGATTTTATAAAACTCTTTAAGGTGACACTTCAGCCTCCTTCTCTGCAGGGAAATAATGTCCCAACCGATCTAGCCTGTCCCTATAACTGAAATCCTCCAATCCCAGCAACATCCTGGTCAATATTTTCTGCACCCTTTCCAATTTAATCACATCCTTTCCATAGCACGGCGACCAATATTGCACATAGTATTCCAAATGTGGCTTCCCAATGTGTTGTACAGCTGTAATATAACATCCTGACACCTTTTCTCAATGCTCTGACCAATGAAGGCAATCACCCTGTCTACCTGTGATGCCACTTTCAAGGGGCTATCTATCTGCACCCCTGGAACACTCCCAAGGGCATGAGTATAAGTCCTGCCCAGGTTTGTCTTACCAAAATGCAACACCTCACCTTTGTCCCAATCAAACTCTATGTGCCATTCCTCTGCCCACTGGTCCAGTTGGTCATGATCCCTGTGTAATCTTAGAAAATCTTCTTCACTGTCTACTAGACCACCAATTTTGGTGTCATCTGGATACTAACCATCCCTCCTCTCTATGTCCTCATGTCCTCATCCAAATCATTCATGTAAATGATGAACAATAATGGACCCAGCACCGATCCTTATGACACACCGCTGGTCACAGGCCCCAATCTGAACAACAACCCTCTATCACCACCCTCTGTCTCTTACTGTCAAACCCATTTTGTATCCAGTTGGCTAGCTCTCCCTGGATTAACCGTCGATCATGTGGAACCTTGTTGAAGGCTTGCTGAGGTCCATGTCAACAACGTCTACCCTTCTGCCTTCATCATTCTTCTTGTTCAGCTCTTCAAAAAAACTGAATCAAGTTTGTGAGACATGATTTTCTAGAACCTATCTGTCTGGTGTTCTGGGTAATGGCGCAAATTCATTTTGCTGTCTCTCTCTGTCTTTCTCTTTGTTTCTCACACTACTTGCTCCTAGATCCACCTCAACAGTGTTCAGGCTCAACTCTGGATATTAACTTTCAGTCTCAGTTTTAGCTTTGTCCTGACGTTCTTGCTGCTTCAGGTCCAAACCAAGCACCGTAGATGTAAACTTCCAAAACTATAAAGACCACTGTCACCTAAAAGGACAGGTTCCACGGATAGTTAGGAACCAATCAACTGACCAAGTGAACCTGAACTGAAATTATGTTGCATCATCATTAATGTCATTTGTTCAAAAATGCAGGAAATTCCTCCTGGGATTTGTATTCAGCCATTACTTCACTTTCCTTCAGAAATAGCCAACCAGCTTCGTATACCCTAAAGAGATATACCAAAGAGATATACCAAAGATGAATTAAGCCAGCTGCAGTGTGGTCCTTGTTGTAACATAAAGGATCGGCATTGAAGACACAGACACCAAGCTTCTAAAAACTAATATCATCAAAACCAGGTCACCTTCTTGATTCTTCGAGTGCTGTCTTGTGTGCAAGAATTATTGGCCACAAGATACTGGACTATTTCTGGTGTCAGTCTTTCAATAGTGAGAGTGGTTACTTTACTCTGAGAGAACAGACAAGGCCCTTGGTTAAATTGCTGAGACAATGCAACAGCTCCTCTGTAGTGACCCACCAACAGCGCAAAGTTTCCTCATTGATGAGCATTCCAACTTTTCACACTATCTCAGAACAGAGGATCCATAACGTTTTCTTTGATTCTCACCAAAATACCATCAATGTAGTGCTCCCTCAGCTCTGTATCCCCAACCCACCAGTGAAGTAGACACCAAGAACTCGCCAATTATAGTACAGCTCTCTCTCTCAGGACTGACCTCCTCATAATACACCACTCCCTCAACAATAACTCCCACATACAGAGAGCTCTGTCACTGTTGACCCTTCGATTATATCACATGCTATCAGTACTGTCCTCAATTGCAGCTTGGATTATACAATGTGCTGAGTCACAAAGATGGATGTCCTGTACAGATTCACAAAGTTATATATCGTGCTGATTAACAGATAGTGTTGTATTAAAATGTCTCAAGTTTTGATGAGAATTGACAATCAAACACTATTAAATTAATATTTTTAAATCATCAAAGTGGTTCGGATGTGGTGTAGATAGTGAACAGTCAATCTGGAGTAAATGTTCAGCAAACAATTGTGGTGATGAAAGTGAAATGTTTTCTTCTGTGTCCTTTGTAACAGGTTTAAGCAGGGAAGCATACTGTATACCTATCAATGTATCCATCAATGATCAGGTAACTATACCACGGAGACAAATACAATTTGAACAGAAATATATGCTACAACTCAGCAATTGTTTTGAAAATCACTTTCAATCTTATTCAGGGGAAGGAAATCATACATTTTTACTAAATTCTTGACCATTGCTTCCACATGGTGGGTCCAGGACAGATTGTTGGTTATCATCACTGTTAGGAATTTGATGCTTTTGAACCTCTCTGCCTCAGCTCCATTGATGTAGATAGGGGCATGCCCTCCACCTTGCTTCCTGAAGTCAATGATCAGATCTTCTCTTTTGCTGATATTGAGAGAGAGATTATTATCATGGTACCAAGCAAACTATTTCCTTCCTGTATTCTGACTCAAATTGTATGAATTGTCACCTACAATGGCAGTGTCATCAGCAAACGTATTGATGGTGTTCATACGAAATTTGGCTACACAGTTGTGAGTCTACAGGGAGTATGTGGGGGCTGAGTACCCATCCTCACAGGCTGCCAGTGTTGAGGGTTATCGTGAAGCAGTGCTGTTGTCTACATTTACTGATTGTGGCCTGTCGAGAGAAAGCAGAGGGAGGAGCTGAGACCTCGGTCTCAGAGTACAAAGTCATAGAGATGCAGAGCACGGAAACAGGCCCTTTGGTCCAACTCAACCATGCTGACCAGATAGCCTGAATTAATCTAGCCCCATTTGCCAGCACTTGGCTCATATCCTCTAAATCCTTCCTATTCATATATCCATCCAGATGCCTTTTAAATGTTGCAATTGTACCAGCCTCCACCACTTCCACTACCAGCTCATTCCATGCATGCATGAAAACATTGCCTCTTAGGTCCCTTTAAATCTTTCCCCTCTCACCCTAAACCTATGCTCTCCAGTTCCAAACTCCCCCAATTTCAGGGAGAATACCTTGTCTATTTACCTTATCCATGTCCCTCATGATTTTATGAGGGACTGGGGTGCACAAAGTTAAAAATCACACAACACCAGGTTATAGTCCAACAGGTTTAATTGGAAGCACACTAGCTTTCGGAGCGACACTCATTCATCAGGTGATTGTGGAGGGCTCGATCGTAACAGGATTTATAGCAAAAATTTGCAGTGTGATGTAACTGAAATTATACATTGAAAAATTTATTGTCTGTTAAGCCTTTCATCTGTTAGGATACAGTGATAGTTTCACTTCTTTCATGTGTAAATCACAAAACCTTTTTTTTAAAGTTGCATTCTCGGGTTAGCCGTTAACAATGGTGATAGCTAGACAATGTGTTGAAGGTGTTAGCCACCTGTGTTCTCTGTCTATGACCTGATGTTCAGATTGATTCTAATCTAAAAAGTGAGATAACAGAGTTTTACATAAATTCATGCAGTTTTT
>NC_057748.1:23654360-23693230 GCF_004010195.1 Chiloscyllium plagiosum | reverse complement strand
GTGTGTGCGTAGTGAGTGCAGAGTGTCTTAAGTCTGTGAAGGGGTGCATGTGTGGGAGTGTGTGTGTCCATAAGGGTGTGTGTGGGTGGCTGTGTGCACATCTGTGTGTACCTGTGTCCATGTGTATGTGAGACTGTGTGTGTGTAGGAATATGTGTGTGGTATCTATGTCGACATAGACATAGATACCACTATTACGCGTGGGAAACCCTCCCACCTTGTACATGGCAGATACTCATGTGACTCAGCCAATGTTGTCTATCTTATATGTTGCAGGCAAAGATGCCCGGAGGCATGGTACATTGGGGAAACCGAGCAAAGGCTACGACAACGGATGAATGGGCACCGCACAACATTCAACAGACAGGAGGGTTCCGTCCCAGTTGGGGAACACTTCAGTGGTCCAGGACATTCAGCTTTGGACCTTCGGGTGACCATCCTCCAAGGTGGACTTCGGGACAGGCAGCAGAGGAAAGTGGCCGAGCAGAGGGACATCACAGGTGAACACCATTGCACTACACACACACACATTCCTACACACACACACTCTCACATACACACGGACACAGGTACACACAGACGCGCACACAGACACCCACACACACCCTTATAGACACACACACTCCCACCATGCACCCCCTCACAGACTTAAGACACTCTGCACTCACTACGCACACACATACACTTTCTCACACTCACAACCACCACCCCAGACAGACGCACAACACACAGACAGACAAAGACCCACATGCACACATATTTTGTGTGGTGAATTTGTACTTGCAGAGTTACATTGCACTTTGCTCAAAAACTGCATACATTCATGTAGAACTCTGAGCTCAAAAACTGCATGAATTTATGTAAAACTCTGTTATCTCACTTTTTAGATTAGAATCAATCTAAACATCAGGTCATAGACAGAGAACACAGGTGGCTAACACCTTCCACATCTTGTCTTGCTATCACCATTGTTAACGGCTAACCCGAGAATGCAACTTAAAAAAAAAGGTTTTGTGATTTACACATGAAAGAAATGAAACTATCACTGTATTCTAACAGATGAAAGGCTTAACAGCCAATCAATTTTTCAATGTACAATTTCAGTTACATCACACTAAATTTTTGCTATTAATTCTGTGTTACGATCGAGCCCTCCACTATCACCTGATGAAGGAGCGTCGCTCCGAAAGCCAGTGTGCTTCCAATTAAACCTGTTGGACCATAACCTGAAGTCCTGTCAAGATTTGCCTTTTCAAAATGCAGCACCACACATTTATCGAAATTAAATTCCATCTGCCATTCTTAGGCCCATTAGCTAATGTCGTCAAGATCCCATTTTAATTTGAAGTAACATTTGCTGTGCACTGCAACTCCAATTTTGTTGTCATCTGCAAACTTAACTCCTATGTTCACATCCAAATCATTTATATAAATAATGAAAATCAGTGGACCCAGCACCGATCCTTGTGCCACACCACTGATCACAGGCCTCCAGTCTGAAAAGCAAAACTCCACCACCACCTCTGTTTTCTACCTTCGAGCCAGTTCTGTATCCAAATGGCTAGTTCTCCCTGTATTCCATGAGATCTAGGAGAAAGTGAGGACTGCAGATGCTTCAGATCAGAGTTAAAAGGTGTGGTGTTGGAAAAGCACAGCAAGGTCAGGCAGCATCCGAGCAGGAGAATCAACATTTCTGGCTTAAGCCCTTCATCAGGAATCCTTTCCAAATACATGTAAATTCTGCCCCTCAGATTCTCTCCCACAACCTATCCACCACCAATGTCAAGCTCTCCGGTAAATAATTCCTTGGAGTTTCCTTAACACCTTTCTTAAAAAATGGCACCACATAACCCAACCTTCAGTCTTCCTGCACCTCAACTGTGACTATCAATGATACAAATATTTCAGCAAAGTGCCCAGCAATCATTTTCCTAGCTTCCCACAGAGTTCTAGGTTGCAACTGATCTGTTCCTGGGGATTTTATCTGTTTTAAGACATCCAGCACCTCTATGCCTGGAATATGGACATTTTTCAAGATGTCACCATCTATTTTCCCACATTCTATGTCTTGTGACTCATGTGACTCAGCCAACGTTGTCTATCTTATATGTTGCAGGCAAGAATGCCCTGAGGCATGGTACATTGGGGAAACCGAGCAAAGGCTATGGCAATGGGAATGTTCCCTCCCAGTTGGGGAACACTTCAGCAGTCCAAGATATTCAGACCTTCAGGTGACCATCCTCCAAGGCAGACTTCGGGGACAGGCAGCAGCGAAAAGTGGCGGAGTAGAGGCTGATAGCTCCGTTCCATACCCATAGGGAGGGCCTCAACCGAGACCTTGGGTTCATGTCACACTACAGGTGACCACCATTGCACTATACACACACACAGACACTCCTGCACACATACATGCACACACACACGCGCACAGGCACTCCTATACACACATGTGCACACGGACACACGTATACGCAGACACAGACACACACCGCTATAGACACACACACTCCCACAGTCACACATGCATCCGCTCAGACTTAGACCACTCTACACTCACACACATATATACACTCTCTTTCAGAGACACTCACAACCCCCAACTCCAGACACACCCACACTCCTACAGACACACACACACTCCCACACTCACACATGCACCCATTCACAGACGTAGACACTCTATACTCATACACACACAGAAACACTCTCTCTCACATTCACAACCCCCCACCCCAGACAGACAGACAGACACACACACACACAAAAAACCCAATTTGTACTTGCAGAGTTACATTGTACTTTGCTCAAAAACTGCATGAATTCATGTATGACTCTGTTAACTCACTTATTTAGATTAGAATCAATCTAAACATTATGGCACAGTCAGAGAACACAGGGGGCTAACACCTTCAACATATTGTCTGGCTAACACCAATTGCTACAGTTAACCTGAGAATGTAACTTATAAAGAAATGTTGTGATTTACATATGAAAGAAGTGAAACTATCATGGTATTCAAACAGATGAAAGATTCAACAAACAATCAAGATATTTTTCAATGTATAATTTCAGTTACATCACACTGTAAACTTTTGCTATATATTCTGTGTCTTACAATTGTGTCAACCACTACCACCTGATGAAGGAGCGGTGCTCCGAAAGCTAGTACTTCCAATTAAACCTGTTGGACTATTACCTGGTGTTGTGTGATTTGTAACTTTGTACACTCCAGTCCAACACCGGCATCTCCAGATCATATCTTCTATGTCCTTCTCCACAGTAAGCACTGCTGCAAAATAATTATTTAGAATCTTCCCCATCTTCTGTGGCTGAACACATTGGCAGCTTCACTGATCTTACAGGGAGAGAATAGGGTAACTATTTTCTCTCTAGTTACCCTTTTGACCCTAATGTATTTATAAAATCCTTTTGGATTTTGTTAACTCTATTTGCCAAAGCTATCTCATGTCCCCTTTTTGCCCTCATGATTGCCCTCTTAAGTATACTCTTATTGACTTTGTACCCTTCTAAAGATTCACTTGATTTTTTGAGAAGATTTGTGGCTCAGGTTGAGGTTCTGGATGTAAGTTTGCTTGCTGAGCTGGAAGGGTCATTTTTAGAGATCACCAAAGGCTCGCTGAAGATGTTACCAAGTATGGTGACGAAATGTCTGAAAATGAAACATCCAACTCAGCGAGCAAACTTACACTGACAATTGGTAGGGGAAGTCTGTAGTACAATCCCGATTATGTAATCATTCCATCAAATAACTTCAACAACCGTGCAGTGAGTTTGTCACCCTTCCTTGTTAGCTCTCTTGCATTGAAATAACTGTAGTTTAATTTATCAGCCTAACCTCGCTCTCTGCTCTGTTCCTGTCTGCCCTGATTGTTTGACTGACTCCTTTTCCCAACTGTACCAGTCTCAGAATAATCTCTTTTTTCATTATCGCTCTGGGTCCCCACCCCCCTCCAACATACTTGTTTAAAACCTCCTAAGCAGTTCCAGCAAATCTCTCTGCCAGCATATTAGACCCCTTCCAATTCAGGTAAAATCTGTCTTTCATATACAGGTCACTTCTACTACAGAAGAGATTTCAATGATCCAAAAATGTGACCCTCTCACTCTGCCTCATAGTGACCCCTCCCAGTCTGTTTCACAGTAACCCCTCCCAGTCTGCTCACAGTGACGCCTCCCATTCTGCCTCACAGTAATCCCACCCAGTTTGTATCACAGTGACCCCCTCCCATTCTGCTCAGTGACCCCACCCAATTTGTTCACATTAACCCCTCCCACTCTGCTTCACAGTAACCCTCCCACTCTGCCTCTCAGTGACACCTCACAGTCTGCTCACAGTGACCCCCTCCCAGTCTGCCTCACAGTAACCCCTCCCAATCTGTTTCACAGTAACCCCTCCCAGTCTACTCACAGTAAACCCTCCTAGTCTGCCTCCCAGTGACCCCTCCCAATCTACTCACAGTGACCCCTCCCAATCTGCTCACAGTGGCCCCTCCTATTCTGCCTCACAGTGACCCTTCCCAATCTGCCTCACAGTGACCACTCCCAGTCTACTCACAGTGGCCCCTCCTATTCTGCCTCACAGTGATCCCTCCCAGTCTGTCTCACAGTAACCCCTCCCAATCTGCCTCACAGTAACCCCTCCCAATCTGCCTCACAGTAACCCCTTCCAGTCTGCCTCACAGTAAACCCTTCCAATCTGCCTCACAATCCCCCTTAAGGATTCTGAAGACACGGTCCGAGACGTCTTGGACCCTGGCACCCGGGAGGCAACAAACCAACCGAGAGTCTCGCCCATGTCCACAGAACCGCCTGTCTGTCTCTCTAACTATAGAGTCTCCTATAACTAGCGCTCTCCTTCTCTCCCCCTTTCCTTTCTGGGCCTCAGAGCCGGACCTCGTGCCAGAGACCCGGTCACTGCAGGATGGTTTCCTGACACAGGATATAGATAGGCTAACAAGAGGCGAAGACCCATTGGATGTGGTACTGAATAATGAACCAGGTCAGTTGTTAGATTTGGAGGTAGGTGAGCACTTTGATGATAGTGACCACAATTCAGCTATGTTTAATTTAATGATGGAAAGGGATAGGATATATTGTAGGGCAAAAATAATATCTGGGGGAAAGGCAATTATGATGTGATTAGACAAGCTTTAGGATGCATAGGATGTGGAAGGAAACTGCAGGGTACAGGCATAATTGAAATGAGGAGCTTATTCAAGGAACAGCTACTGCATGTCCTTGATAAGTATGTACCTGTCAGGTAGGGTCGAATGTGGGAGACATGGTTTATTAAAGAAGATGAAACTCTTGTCAAGAAGCCAAAGAAGAAGAAGAAGGCTTATGTTAGGGTGAGGCGTGAAGGCTCAGTTACAAGTTCACCATGAAAGAACTAAAGAGAAAGCTAAGAAGAGCCAGTATGGGACATGAGAAGTTGTTGACTGATAGGATCGTGGATAACCCTAAAACTTTCTAAGGCATATCACGAATAAAAGAATGACCAGAGTAAGATTAGGGCCAGGATGCCTTCCTTGAAGAAGCTCTCTTTCTAATTCAACCTACTGCGAATCCTCTTACAAGGATGCCTTCCTTGAAGAAGCTCTCTTTCTAATTTTCTCTTCAAAGATTTCAACCTACTGCGAATCCTCTTACAAGGATGCCTTCCTTGAAGAAGCTCTCTTTCTAACCCTAGATGCTGCCTGACCTGCTGCGCTTCTCCAGCAACACATTTCCATCTCTGATCTCCAGCATCTGCAGACCTCATTTTCTCTTCTAAGTTTAGGGCCAATCAAGGACAGTAGTTGGAAGTTGTGCATGGAGTCTGAGGAGTTAGGAGCAGCACTAAATGAATATCTTTTTTGCCAGTATTCATGCCAGAAAAAGACAATGTTGTCGAGGAGAATATTGAGACACAGGAGACTAGACTAGACAGAATTGAGCTTCAAAAGAAGGAGAGTTTAGCAATTCTGAAAAGTGTGAAAATAGATAAGACCTTTGGTCTGGAAGGGATTTCTCCTAGGTTTCTTTGGGAAGCCAAGGAGGAGATTGCAGAGCCTTTGGTTTTGAGCTTTCTATTGTCATTGTCTACAGGAATGGTGCCAGACGACTAGAGGATAGCAAATGCTGTTCCTTGTTCAAGAAGGCGTCTAGACTCAACCTTGATAATCATAGACCAGTGAGCCTTACTTCAGTTGGGTAGTGTTGGAAAAAGGTTGTAAGCTATAGAATTTCTTAGCACCTGGATAGGAATAAGTTGATTAGGGATAGTCAACATGGTTTTGCGAAAGGAAGGTTGTGCCTCACAAACCTTATTAAGTTTTTTGAGACGGTGACCAAACAGGTGGATGAGGGTAAAGTGCTTGATATGGTGTATATGGATTTCAGTAAGGTGTTTGATCAGGTTCCTCGTGATAGGCTATTGCAGAAAGTACAGAGGCATGGGGTTGAGAGTGATTTAGCTGTTTAGATCAGAAATTGGCGAGCTGAAAGAAGGTTGTGGTTGATGGGAAATGTTCATCCTGGAGTTCAGTTACTCATGATGCGCTGCAAGAATCTGTTTTGGGGCCACTGCTGTTTCCATTTTTATACATTTCCTGGATGAAGGCGTAGAGGGACGGGTTACTAAATTTATGGATGACACTAAGGTCGGTGGAGTTGTGGATAGTGCAGAAGGATGTTGCAGGTTACAGTGGCAAATAGATAAGGTGGCAAATGCGGAAAAGTGTGATGTGATTCACTTTGGAAGGCACAACAGGAATAAAGTGTACTGGGCTAATGGTAAGATTCTTGAAAGTTGGATGAGCAGAGAAATCTCAGTGTCCATGTACATAGATCCCTGAAAATTGCCACCCAGGTTGATAGGGTTGTTAAGAAGACATGCGGTGTGTTAGTTTTTATTGGGAGAGGGACTGAGTTTTGGAACCATGAGGTCATGCTGCAGCTATACAAAAGTTTGGTGCGGTCACATTAGGAGTATTGCGTGTAGTTCTGGTCACTGTGGAAGGATGTGGAAGCTTTGGAAAGGGTTCAGAGGTAATTCACTCAGATGTTGCCTGGTATGGAGGAACAGTCTTATGAGGAAAGGCTGAGGAAATTGAGGCTGTTTTCAGGAGAGAGATGAAGGTTGAGAGGTGACTTAATTGAGACACATAAGATAATCAGAGGATTAGATAGAGTGGACAGTGAGAGCCTTTTTCTCGGATGGTGATGGCCAGCACAAGGGGACATAGCTTTAAATTGAGGGGTGATAGATATAGGATTGATGTCAGAGGTTATTTCTTTACGATGAGGGTAGTTGGGGTGTGGAACATCCTGCCTGTAAGAGTAGTAGGCTCACCAACTTTAAGGGAATTTAAATGATCATTGGATAAGCATACGGATGAAAATAGAATAGTGTAGGATAGATGGCTTCAGATTGGTTCCATAGTTTGGGGCAACATTGTGGGCCATAGGGCCTGGACTGCAGTGCAATGTTCTATGTATTAACCTGCTGTAAGTCATGTCACCTTATTATATGTGATTGGTCTTTCTTGTAATTAAGGCTGTACTATCTCTTAAAAAACATATAAATAATGTGTAATTTTCTAATGTAATTGTGCCATTTCTCCACGGAACATAGAAGCTTTTAATTTCCGTGTTGCTGGACAATCTGTGACAGGCTGCCTTAATTTATTAAACTTGTAACCTTGCTTTAAACAGACCGCATTCTGTTGATTATTTTGACCTATCTCGAGCCAAGAGGCCCCTTTGGAGGTGTCTAGATCTTCATTAGTACTGAAGATGTGTGCTCCAGAACCTGTGCTCCCCTAGCCAAGCTTTTCCAGTTACTACGCTGGCACATACCCAGAAGAGCCCCCCTGGCATATACAATGCGGAAAACTGCCCAGATATGCCATGCACACAAAAAGCAGGACAAATGTAACACGGCCAATTACTGCCCAATCTGTCTACTCTCCATTATCAGGAAAGTGATGGAAGGGGTCATCAACAGTGCCATCAAGCAGCATCTGCTCAGCAACAACCTGCTCAGTGATGCCCAGTTTGGATTTTGCCAAGGTCACGCAGCTCCTGATCTCATTACAACCTTGGTTCAAACATGGACAAAAGGGCTGAATTCCAGTGGGGAGGGGAGAGTGACAGCCGTTGACATCAAGACTCCATTTGACTGAGTATGGCTTCAAGGATCCCTGGCAAAACTGGAATCGATGGGTAAAGGGGGCAACCACTCCGATGATTAGAGATGTATATAAGGACAAAGAGCATAACAAAAGAAAGTGTTGGTTTATTCAAGATCAAAGGAAGAAAGTTATGCACGGAGTCAGAGAAAATGGGTGAGATTCTTCATGAGTATTTTGCATCGGTATTTACCGAGGGGAGGGACATGACAGATATTGAGGTTCGGGATAGATGTTTGATTACTCTGGGTCAAGTCAGCATAAGGATTGCGGAAGTGTTGGGTATCCTAAAAGGCATTAAGTTGGACAAGTCCCCAGGTCTGGATGGGATCTTGAGGAAATAGCTGGGGCCTTAACAGATAACTTTGCATCATCCTTGAACATGCGTGAGGTCCTGGAGGACTGGAGAATTGCTATTGCTGTCCCCTTGTTTAAGTGGGGCAGCAGGAATATTCCAGATAATTATTGACCGGTGAGCCTGATGTCACTGTTCGGGCAGCTGCCGGGGAAGATACTGAGGAATAGGATCTATTCTCATTTGGAAGAAAATTACCTTATCAGAGATATCCCCATCCTCATTGATAGAGGAGCCCAGCACATCAGTGCAAAAGATAAGGCGGATACAATGATAGGCAGCATGGCTTTGTGCAGGGAAGGTCATGTCTTACCAACTTAATAGAATTCTTTGAGGAAGTGATAAGTGAAAGGCTGTTGATGTCATATACATGGACTTCAGTAAAGCTTTTGATAAGGTTTCCATGGTAGTCTGATGGAGAAAGTGAAGTTGCATGGGGTCAAGGGTGTAGTAGCTTAGTTTGGATAGAGAATTGGCTGGGTAGCAGGAAGAGAGTTTGGTAGTGGAAGGGAGTATCTCATAATGGAGAACTGTGACCAGAGGTGTTCCAAAGGGGTCCATGCTGGGACCACTGTTGTTTGTGATGGATATAAATGATCTGGAGGAAGGTACAGTTGGTCTGAATATCAAGTTATCAGATGACACTAAGGTTTGTGGAGTAGCAGAGAGTGAAGGGGAAGTTAGAGAATACAGCAGAACATAGATAGATTGGAGAGTTGAGCAGAGAAATGGCAGATGGAGTTCAATCCGGGCACATGTGAGGTAATGCATTTTAGAAGATCCAATTCTAGATCAAACTATACAGTAAATGGAAAAGCCCTGGGAAAATTGATGCACAGCGAGATCATTGTACTCTTGGGAAAAATGATGCACAGGTCCATTGTACCCTGAAGATGGCAATGCTGCTCGACAGAGTGGTCAAGAAGGCATATTACATGCACTCCTTCATCGGATGGGATATTGAGTACAAGAATTGACATGTCATGTTTCAGTTGCACGGGATTTTAGTTCAGCCACATTTGGAATGCTGCGTACAGTTCTGGTCAACACATTACCAAAAGGATGTGGATGCTTTGGAGGGAGTGCAGAGGAGGTTCTCCAGGCTATTTCCTGGTGTGGAGTGTGTTAGCTATGAGAGAGGTTGAGTAGATTAGGATTATTTTCATTGGAAAGACAGAGGTTGAGGGGGAACCTGATTGAGGTCTAAAATCATGAAAGGTATAGAGGTGTACAGTGAGAAAGGGGGTGTAGATGAGCACAGATTATTGAAGATGTCAGGGCAAGTGGGGAGAGCAGTAAATATTACAGCTTAGTTTCAGTATCTGAGCTGTCTACAGGAGGAGACGTAGGAGGGAGTCTCCGTGCTCCCTTCCTAGGAGGTGGTGGAGTTGATGTGTTGTGAGTCCACTCTCCCTCCCACAGACACCATCGAGATTTCATTTGTACCAATTCAACACAAAAGGGAGATGGCATCAGGGCCACAGCTTCTACAGTGTGCCAGGTGGAAATGGAACTGACAGTGGGTTTAACCCTTCACTGAACATTGCTACATAGTTGGTTGTTTGGACATGATTCAGATCCTTGGAAAATCGGTAACAGTTTTCAATAGAGGGCCGAAGGAGCAGGTTTGGAGGGCCGATGGACCTGCTCCTGTGCATCCTGCAAAAGTTACTTTCTCGGATAACATTTCGGAGAGAGTGCAAATACTTTCATCTCTCACTATTAGAAACTGACTAGCTCCTGCATCTCAAAATATTGTAACTTATTTCCCTTATCCCCCTTTTATTCCTGAGTAAACATTACTCACAGAGGTGAAGTCTTTGTAGAGATCAGGCACTATCTCACCATCCAGCCCTGGTTAAGCTGTGCACTCTCTTGCAGCTCCTCGACTTCTTTTGGGATTACCTCCACTAATCCCCTTGGTTTAGCCTCCTTTACCACATCCTTTTGCCCAGTGCCTTTCTTCAACCTCTAGCACTGTGACTTTCTATTCCACTTTATTACAGCAAAATCACCTCGTTTTCACCCTCTTGGGTTTCTGTTTTCACCTGTGGTAAACTATTCCCAGTGTGACCTGCTTTTTGTTTTTCAATGAAGGATCTCCATATTTCCCAATTTCTATCCCTCACAGACTAAAATTCCTGTCAGGAGTTAATTTTTGATTATTGCACAAATATATTATGAATCGGAAATCTCACAGAATTATGGTCACTGGCCCCAAAGTGCTCCCCCACTGACACCTCAGTCACCTGCCCTGCCTTAGTTCCCAAGAGTAAGTCAAGTTTTGCACCTTCTCTAGTAGGTACATCCACATACTGAATCAGAAAATTGTCTTGTGCACACTTAACAAATTCCTCTCCATCTAAACCCTGAACACGATGGCAGTCCCAGTCTGTGGGAAAATTAAAATCTCCTACCACAACCACCCTATTGTTCTTACAGATAACTGAGATCTCCTTACAAGTTTGTTTCTCAATGTCCCTCTGACTATTGGGGGGGGGGCAAAAATACAATCCTAATAAGGTGGTCATCCCTTTCTTATTTCTCAGTTCCACCCAAATAACTTCCCTGGATATATTTTCAGGAATATCCTCCCTCAGTACAGCTGTAATGCTATCCCTTATCAAAAATGCAGGGAAATGATTTTGCCTATTTACCCTATCCATGCCCCTCATAAATTTTATAAACATCTATCAGGTCACCCCTCAGCCTCCGATGCTCCAGGGAAAACAGCCCCAGCCTTTCAACCTCTCCCTATAGCTCAAATTCTCCAACCGTGGCAACATCTTTAAATCTTTTCTGAACCCTTTCAAGTTTCATATCTTTCCGGTAGGAAGGAGAACAGAATTGCACACAATATTCCAACAGTGGCCTAACCAATGTCCTGTACAGCCGCAATATGACCTCCCAACTCCTGTATTCAATACTCTAACCAATAAAGGAAGGCATACCAAATGCCTTCTTCACTATCCTATCTACCTGTGACTCCACTTTTAAGGAGCTATGAACCTGCACTCCAAGGTCTCTTTGTTCAGCAACACTCCCTAGGACCTTTCCATTAAGTGTTTGCGTCCTGCTAAGATTTGCTTTCCCAAAATGCAGCACCTCACTTTTATCTAACTTCAACTCCATCTGCCACTTCTCAGCCCATTGGCCATCTGGTTCAGATCCTGTTGTAATCTGAGGTATCCTTCTTCGCTGTCCACTACACCTCCAATTTTGGTGTCATCTGCAAAATTACTAACTGTACCTCTTATGCCCGCATCCAAATCATTTATGTAAATGACGAAAAGTAGAGGACCCAGCAGCGATCCTTGTGGCACTCCACTGGTCACAGGCCTCCAATCTGCAAAACAACTCTCCACCACCACCCTCTGTCTTCTACCTTTGAGCCAGTTCTGTACCCAACTGGCTAGTTCTCCCTGTATTCCGTGAGATCTAACTTTACTCATCAGTCTCCCATGGGGAACCTTGTAGAACGCCATACTGCTTCAATGCAAGGAGCCTACAGGGAAGGCAGATGAACATGGTTTGGAACATGGGACTGGGATATCATAGCAATTACAGAAACATGGCTCAGGGATGGGCAATACAAATGCTACAGGAAGGATAGAAAGGGAGGCAAGAGAGCAGGGGAGTAGCATTTTTGATAAGGGATAGCATTACAGCTGTACTGAGGGAGGATATTCCTGAAAATATATTTGAGCTATAGGGAGAGGTTGAAAGGCTGGGGCTGTTTTCCCTGGAGCATCGGAGGCTGAGGAGTGACCTGATAGATGTTTATAAAATTTATGAGGGGCATGGATAGGGTAAATAGGCAAAATCATTTCCCTGGGTGGGGGAGTCCAGAACTGGATGACATAAGTTTAGTGTGAGAGGAGAAAGATATAAAAGAGACCTAAGGGGCAATCTTTTCACACAGAGGGTGGTACGTGTATGGAATGAGTTGCCAGAGGAAATGGTGGAGGCTAGTACAATTCCAACATTTAAGAGGCATTTGGATGGATATATGAATAGGAAGGGTTTGGAGAGATATGGGCTGGGTGCTGGCAGGTGGGACTAGATTGGGTTGGGATATCTGGTCAGCATGGACAGGTTGGACCGAACGGTCTGTTTCCATGCTGTACATCTCTATGACTCTATGACACTATATACTGTCCCTCAGTATGAGTTCTTATCATTTCTGGAAGTGAGTTTTTAAACTCCTAAAGCAGACTTGTTTCTCTAAGATCCTCTTGTGTCTTGTCTATTTTAAATGCTCTCACCCATCTATCGAAGTTGCGATGCTTAATTCTTTCAAACTTGACATGCATCTGACCTGGTTCCTTTAAATCTAAAGCAGTTGTCTCAAAAGGAATACACAGAGTTGGAATCTGTGTGTTATTACCTGAAAGGTGGTGCCTGAATGAGGAAATGGAGACCATAACATATTCAGGCAGATGAGGAATGTGCAGAAATTAATCACATTGTCTTGCCAGTGGGGTATGGAAGGGAGGTGTTGTGAGTGGTGCATGAGCTGCCACTTGGGGGTTAATTTGGAGTGAGGAAAACGCAGGCTAAAACACAAAGATATTTTCACTGGCTTGGCTTGCACAAGGATGTCGTTGAATTTTGTCAGATGTGTCATACATATCAGATAATTGGAAAACCACAGTTGGTAATAAAACCTGGAGCTTTAATACATATTCTATAATTTGAGGAACCTGTTACAAGAGTTTTAATTGATTGCATAGGTCCCTACCTCAAACAAAAAGTGGGAATCAGTATTTGTTAACAATCATGCATGTGTCCACTAGATTTCCAGAGGCCGTCCTATTATGCAGTATCACAGCAAAATAGATAGGAGAGGAATTTCATTTTTTTTTACCAGATATGTTTAAGGAGCCTGTTTAAGGAGACTGTCTAAGGAGCAGTTGTTGTGAGTGATGCACGCATTTATTATTCTGAGACAGGTATGAAGGGGTAAGATTAAGGAACCTTGGATGATGAAAACAGAGGAGCTTCTCATCAAAAGGAAGAAAGCAACATACGTAAGGTGGAGGAAGCAAGGATCTAGCACAGCTTTAGAGGATTACAGGCTTGCTAGAAAGAAGCTCATAAATGGACTGAAGAGAGCCAGAAGGGGGCACAAAAAAGGCTTGGCATGAAGGATTAGGAGAAGCCAAAGGTATTTTACTCATATGTGAGGAATAAGAGAATGATCAGGAAGAAGGTAGGGCTGATCAGGGATAGCATAGGGAACTTGTGCGTGGAGTCTGAGCAGATAGGGAAAGCCCCAAATGAGTATTTTGCTTCAGTTTTCACGAAGGAAAGGGAACTTAATGTGAATGAGAACTTTGAGGAGCTGGGATACAGGCTTGACCAGATCAAGATTGATGAAGTTGATGCGCTGGAAATTTTGGAAAACATTAAGATTGATACTGGGCCAGACCAGATTTATCCTGGGCTGCTCTGGGAAGCGAGAAAGGAGGTTGCTAAGCCGCTGCTGAAGATCTTTGCCTTCTCACCCTCCACCGTTGTACCAGAGGATTGGAAGGAGGTGAAATTGTTCCTCTTTTCAAGAAAGGTAATAAGCAAATCCCTGGCAATTACAGACCAGTCAGTCTTACGTCTGTGGTCAACAAAGTTTTAGAAAGAATTGTGAGGGATAGGATTTAAGACTATTTGGCAAAGCATAGCGTGATTAAAGGCAGTCAGCATGGCTTTGTGAGGGGCAGGTCATGCCTCACAAATCTTATTGAGTTCTTCGCGGAGGTGAAAAGACAGGTCGACGAAGGTCAAGCAGTGGATGTGATGTATATGGACTTCAGCAAGTCATTTGATAAGGTTCCCCATGGTAGGCTCATTCATATAGACAGGAAGTATGGGGTACAGGGACATTTGGCTATCTGGATTCAGAATTGGCTGGCTGACAGAACGCAGAGAGTGGTTGCAGATGGAAAGTATTCTGCCTGGAGGTCAGTGTTGAGTGGGGTCCTGCAGGGCTCTGTTCTTGGGCCTCTGCTTTACATAGTTTTTACAAATGACTTGGATGAGGATGTTAGTAAATTTGCAGATTACACGAAGGTTGGGAGGTGTCATCGATAGTATCGAGGGCTATTGCAAGCTGCAGCGCGACATAGACAGGATGCAGAGCTGAGCTAAGAAATGGCAGATGGAATTCAACCTGGATACATGAGAAGTGATGCATTTTAGAAGGTTGAACTTGAATGCTGAATATAGGATTAAAGACAAGATTCTTGGCAGTGTGGAGGAACAGAGGGATCTGGGTGTGCAAGTACATAGATCTCTCAAAGTTGCCACCCAATTGGATGGGGATGTTCAGAAAGCATATTGTGTTTTGGTTTTCATTAACAGGGGATCGAGTTTCAGAGCCGCGAGATTGTGCTACAGCTCTACAAGTCCCTGGTGAGACCACACTTGGAATATTGCATCCAGTTCTGGTCGCCCTACTATAGGAAAGATAGAGAGGCTGTGGAGATGGTGCAAAGAAGGTTTACCAGATTGCTGCCTGGACTGGAGGGCTTGCCGTTGAAGAAAGGCTGAATAAGCTCGGACTTTTCTCTCTGGAGAGAAGGAGGGAGGGAGGAGACCTGATCGAGGTTTACAAGATAATGAGAGGAATAGGTAGAGTCAATAGCCAGAGACTTTTCCCCAGGGCATGATTGACGTGGATGAGGGGTCATAGTTTTAAGATATTAGGAGGAAGGTATAAAGGAGACGTCAGAGGTAGGTTCTTTACGCAGAGTGTTGTGAATGCATGGTGGTGGAAGCAGTGTCATTGGGGACATTTAAGCGACTGCTGGACAGGCACATGGAGAACAGTGCGTTGAGGGGTGCGTAGGTTAAGTTATTATATTTTACATTAGGATTAAACTTCGGCACAACATCGTGGGCCAAAGGGCCTGTTGTGTGCTGTACTTTTCTATGTTCTATGTTCTATGTTCTATATGGATTACCAATAGAGATACAGTCAGATCAAGGGTCAAACTTCACATCCAAGCTATTCAAGGAAGTTATAGACAGCTTCGGAATAAAACAATTCAAACCGATTGTTTACCATCCAGAATCACAAGGATTGCGAGAAATGAAGCATCACACATTAAAGACCATGCTGAGGGCTTAGAGTCAGGACTATCCAGATGATTGGGATAAGGGAACTCTGCTTGCAATCAGCGAGGCGCCAAATGATTCCACCAAATTCAGTCCATTTGAATTAGTTTTTGGGCATGAGGTGAGAGGATCATTAAAATTGATTCAGGAGAAATTGCAGAGAGCACAGTTTGTGCGAAGATTTGTAGCTCGGGTGCTCGTTGTTGTGGTTCTGTTCGCCGAGCTAGAAGTTTTTGTTGCAAACGTTTCGTCCCCTGGCTAGGCGACATCATCAGTGCTTGGGAGCCTCCTGCGAAGCGCTTCTTTGATGTTTCCTCCGGTGTTTATAGTAGCCTGTCCCTGCCGCTTCCGGTTGTCAGTTTCAGCTGTCCGCTGTAGTGGTTGGTATATTGGGTCCTGGACCCAATATACCAACCACTACAGCGGACAGCTGAAACTGACAACCGGAAGCGGCAGGGACAGACCACTATAAACACCGGAGGAAACATCAAAGAAGCGCTTCGCAGGAGGCTCCCAAGCACTGATGATGTCGCCTAGCCAGGGGACGAAACGTTTGCAACAAAAACTTCCAGCTCGGCGAACAGAACCACAACAGAGAGCACACATTTGAACTGTGTGCCAAATTTTAGAGAACAGGGAGTTGGCTAGACAGTATTTAAAAGTATTGCAGCATGCAATGAAACAGGAAGTGGATAAGAAATCAAAAATTCACAATTTTGCTATCGGGACAAGGTTACTTCCAGTAATAGGTGAACCTTTAAAAGCAAGGTTTAGTGGGCCTTATCAAATCGAAAGAAAATTGAGTGAGGTGAGCCACTTGATAGGGACTCCAGATGGGAAGAAACCTCAGAGTGTGTCATGTGAATATGCTGAAAAGGTATTTTGATGAGGAAGGTAAGCAAGAGGAGAAGGTGTTAATGATGACAGCATAGAGGGAAGAAACATGTTCAGAGGACTCTGAATTGGACATTCCCCAAATTAAATTGGACAATGAAGGTGGTGTCAAAAATTGGGATAACTTATTGAGTTACTTGCCTGAGAATAATCGAGATGACCGGAAAGAGTTATTTCTATCACATGGGGGGATATGCGGAAATAAACTGGGAAGTACTTACTTAATTGTGCATGATGTAGGGATAGGAGCTGTTGTTCCAATTAAGCAACATCTTTAGAGGCATAACCCTCTCAAGTTGGCGCAGGTTCAGAAGGGGATAGAGCACATGCTCCAATTGAAGTGAGTTACAGTGACTGGCACTCAGCCATAGTAATGGTGCCAAAGCCAGATGGTACCCAACGGTTATGTGTGGACTATCGCAAAGTCAATACAGCAACACAGACTGATGCAGATCAAATTCCGCGGTTGGAAGGCTGCATTGAAAAGGTGGGACAAGGTACATACATTTCTAAGTTGGACTTGCTGAAAGGTGACTGGCATGTAAATTTGTCAGAAAGAGCAAAGGCAATTTTGGTTTCGTAGTGCCAAATGGACTGTATCAGTTTAAAGTCATGCCATTTGGTATGAAAAATGCTCCTGCCACATTTCAGAGACTAACCAATAAGGTTATTGCCAGATTACCCGACTGTGTGGTGTACACCGATGACCTGGTGATTTTTAGTCACTCATGGAAGGAATATTAACAGCATTTATCAGACTTGTTTGATTGACTTCGGAAGGCAGGCTTGGTGGTAAATCTAGCTAAAAGTGAATTTACCAAAGCCCATGTCACCTTCCTGGGCACCTTATTGGACACAGACGAATGGCCCCAGGGGAAGCAAAAACAAAAGTGATTGGGGAATTTCCCATACCATCGACAAAAAGAGCAGCACTATGGTTCCTGGGATTGAGTGGATTTTATTGAAAATTTGTGCCAAATTTTAGAAGTGTGGCTGCTCCACTCACTGAATTGCTGAAAGAAAAGGCAAGACATTTCAGTGGACAGAGGACTGTCATTAACTGTGTTAACCACTTTCCCAGTGTTAGCCAGACCTGATTATGCATAGCCCTTTGGCTGGCTTTGAAAGGTTTATTGGGGCCCTTTTTGCTTCCCCTAACAAATAGTGCCATGGATAAATACTATTGTAAGTATTTTGGAACAGCATCATTAGGTTGGGAGAACCTGTCAGGTTCGGATAGGATAAGTTATTCAAGTATTCTATTTTTAGTTCATTGTGTTTCATTTTGTAATTTTGTAAATAAATTTTGTTTGTTTAAAACTTGGCAGTCGGACCAGCTAATTCACTCCAGGAAGACCCATTGTACACTATCCTGAAACAAATAGCACTGATATCATCTGGGCTACCTGCTGAAAGATGTTTGGAGGGGTCGGGCCTGGCCCATAACACCACCAGGCTGTTGGCTCGATACGTTCACCTATCGTCACTATCCCGTCCTTTGCACTTCTGCCATTTGACGTCTTTTTGCTTCAAGTTCTAATTTGGTCTGTTCCAACTCATATATTCAGTCCCTTTCTTTATTCTTCTTTCCCTTCTCTTTCTTTTTCCCTTTCTTCCCTCTCTTTTTCTTTCTGTTGTCCGTCTGCATATAATTCATACAGTTTCAGTTTCCTTTCCTGTTCAAGCTATTCATCTGCAATTGATTTGCAGCCATTCCCCAAGATTCTGATGGCCTTTCCAGAAAAGTTATGTTGATTAATAGCTTTAATTACCTCTTCTTTTCTCATAAAGGTAACCCGAACTCCAGTTTCTCCGCCAATTCCAGCAGCTTTTCCTTGCTCACTGTTTGTAAAATCCCTAAAGACACTGTTTACACCCCCAAAAAACTCTTAGTAACTGAAAGAGTCATTCACTCACCTCTGATTCAACGACCAACAAGCAATCAAAATTAAACCAGACTTTTCTTAGCTAAATTTTATTTAATTATCTGGGACACTAATCCCCATGCTGATCCTCTCTCTCTGTGACTTCTCTCCTATAAGAACCTGTATTTGATTTTACCTTTTGGTGTTAAAAGGGATTGTTGCAAGTATCGGATGGATTAAATTATTCTGTATTCTGTTTTCTTTTGGTGGTGTTTCATTTAGTGATCTTGTAAATAAATTCTATTTTGTTTCAAACTGAGTGGTTTGACAGGCTACATCCACCCTCCTGAATGCAGCTTACTTACAGTTAATTATAACAACTAGCAAAGTAAGAGTCTGGGCTACTTTCTTGAAAGGTTTTAAGGTGGTCTGCTTGAGTCCATAACAGACTCTTTGCGGGATTTTTTCTAGAGTTCCAAATTTGGAATAAGGTTGACTTGGAGGTGCCAGTGTTGGACTGGTGTGGAAAAAGTTAAAAATCACACAACACCAGGTTATAATCCAACAGGTTTATTTGGAAGCACTAGCTTTCGGAGCGCTGCTCCTTCATCAGGTGATTGTGGGGGTTAAGATCATGCTCACCGAATTTATAGCCATAAGATTTCAGTGTTATGGAGATGTGATGCAGTGAACAATCTTAGATTAAAACTTTCATCTTTTAAAATGGGATATGCTGGTTTCTGTTCTTTGATATGTAACACCCAGAGCTTCTTTTACATTATGTTCTCAAGATAGCTCAGCGTTTTAAAGAGTAGGTGTGAAGTCTGTCTGTGTCCCAGTGTGATATCTGACTGACAAACCCTCTGTATAGTTTTACAGAGTTTTACATGGATTTGTACAGTTTCTGAGCAAAATAAAATGTAATTCTGCAAAAATAAATTCACCCCATAAGCTTTTCTGTGTGCGAATGTAGGAGCAACAGATTGAGTGTGCATGTTGGGTGTGAGTGCACGTGATAGTGTGTGTGCATATATGTGCACGTGTAAGCTTGGTTAAGTGTGTGTGGTGGGATATGTGTGAGATGGTGTGGTGTTGGTGTGCACATATGAGTGCGTGTGTGTATTTGTGTGTGTGTGTATGAGAGAGAGAGCGAGAGAGTTGGGGTCACCAGTAGTGTGACATGAACCCAAGGTCCAAGTTGAGGCCATCCCCATGGGTACTGAACTTGGTTGCTAGTCCTGAAGTCCGTCTTGGAGGATGGTCACCCGAAGGTCCAAGGCTGAATGTCCCAGATTGCTGAAGTCTTCCCTGACTGGGAGGGAACACTCTTGCCTGGCAATTGTTGTGCGGTATCCATTCATCCTTTGTCGGAGCCTCTGCTCAGTCTCACCAATGTACCATGCCTCAGGGCATCCTTGCCTGCAACGTATGAGATAGACCACATTGGCCGAGTTACATGAGTACCTGCCACATACATGATGGGAGGTGCCCCCAGGTGTAATGGTGTTACCCGCGTCGATACTCTGACATGTCTTGCAGAGGCTGCTGTGGCAGGGTTGTTATCCTGAAGACTTGGCAGGTTGCTACGAATCATGATCTGTTTCAGATTTGGTGGTTGTTTAAAGGTGAGAAGTAGGGTTTTAGATTAGATTACTGACAGTGTGGAAACAGGCCCAACAAGTCCACACCGCCCCGCCGAAGCGCAATCCACCCATACCCTTACGTTTACCCCTTACCTAACACTACGGGCAATTTAGCATGGCCAATTCACCTGACCTGCACATCTTTGGATTGTGGGAGGAAACCGGAGCACCCGGAGGAAACCCAAGCAGACACGGGGAGAACGTGCAAACTCCACACAGTTAGTCGCCTGAGGCGGGAATTGAACCCGGGTCTCTGGCGCTGTGAGGCAGCAGTGCTAACCAGGGTTGTTGGAATGAAGGCAGCAAGTGATAGGTGTTAGTGTCTTTTATTCCGGGTGTTGAATGCAGCTGGTTTAAACAGAGCTTGGGGTAGCAAGGACTCTTTCAAACAGCAAGATGTTTCTGGGGGTGGAAAAAATGCCTTTGGGATTTGGCAAAAAGTGATTCAGGCCAAGCTATTGGAATTAGCACACAAGCTGTGATTGGAGCTGCATCCTTCTGTGAGGAAAAGGGATATAATTGCAGCAATAGCTCAGCATTTAAATTTGCTAGATATGCCATCAGAATCTTTAGAGACGGCAAAAATTTAATCGAAAATGAAGCAGCTGTAATTAGAGGCAAAATACAAGGAAAGCGCATTAGAAATAAAACAGTTTGACTTATGATTATATGATTAAAAGCAGAGGAAAGAGAAAGAAACAAATTGCTTTAAGAGAGCAAAAAGAAAGAGACAAGGGAGAGAGGAAAGGAAGAAAGAGAGGGAATTTCAGCTCCAGAAATTGACACTTACTCAGGAGTTCAATAATTCACTTTCTGAGAACTCATGTCAAAGAGCAGAGAGTTAAAACGAAAAGTTGAGCAGCTGAAATGGCTGATGATTGTGAGTTGGTTCATAAATTAAAGTTTAGCTTCCAAAATCTGTTTTAATCTCTGAGGGATACAAGTTTGGGAAAAGAGAAATTGTCGCGTGGAAAGGGAAAGGTAAATCTTGGTGAAGATCATAAAGATAACTTGCCGCAGGATAGAAAGGAAACCCTTGAAGGATAAAGAGAAGTTTTGTGTTTTCACTGCAAAAAAGTAGGCTACATGAAATCAGTGTTGGTGGGTTAGGAAAAGCACTGGGAAGCCAGAAGCAGGAAACAGGATAAGCCAGGGAATTTTGTTGGAGTGGACGGAAAGCTCAGTGGAGGCTAGAAAGCTGCACCAGAATGTACAGCCTGGTCAGACGTTGGTTAAGGAGGAACTGCCAGATCATCTGAAATCGTATACCTGCGAAGGTAAAGTTTACTTGCATAGGCTAGGAGCAGCAGGTAAAGAGATGATAATATTAAGAGATACAGGATGTTGAAAGATGAGGAGATATGTACTTCTAAAGGACGATCACCAGAAAAGGTGCTGGTAACGGGAATTCATGGCAAGACAAGAAACACTCAGTTATGTAAAGTGAGGTGAGAATGTCCAGTGAAGAATGAAGAAGTTGTGGTAATAGTACTGGACAAACTCTCAGCTCCAGGAATACAATTTGTCCTTGCTAATGATACAGTTAGTTCACAGGTAGGAGTGCTGCCTACTGTGGTTGAAAAGCCAGTGGAAACTTCAGCAACTGAACTATTGCAGCACACATATCCTGGGATTTGTCCTTACTGTGTGGTAATAAGTTCACAAAGTCATCAACTGAAACAAGAGAGATCAAAAATTACAGATAAGAAAGTTGAAGTGGAATTAGCAGAGACCCTGTTTGATCAGATGGTTGAGACAAACCAGGAGCAGATAGATGACACAGCAGACATCTTTACTTCAGAGAAAGTAACTGAGTTAGAGCAGAAAGATGAAAATTTAAAGCAATTGTATCAAAAGGCATACATGTAGAAAGAATCTGAATGTATCCGTGAATGTTATTATTTTAAAAATAATGTCTTAATAAGGAATGAACCAGCACCTTTTCTGGCAATGGTCCTTCAGAAGTACATATCTCTTCATCTTTCAACATCACAGACTGAGAGGATCCTGTATCTCTTAATATTTAGGCAGGTGAGAAATGGGTAGAAGCTCTTCAATTCATATTGCCAGTGAGTTGGAGAAAGGAGGTGTTGTGAGTGGTGCAAGAGCTATCTCTCGGGGTCATTCAGGTGTGAGAAGCTCACAAGGTAAAATACAAAAACAGTTTTACTGGCCGGGACTGCACAAGGATGTCGGTGACTTTTGCCAGACGTGTCATACATGTCAGGTAATTGGAAAACAACAAGCAGTGATAAAACCTACACCTTTGATGAAGAGCTCATGGATTCATTCCTGATGAAGAGCTCAGGCTCGAAATGTCGACTCTCCTGCCCCTCGGATGCAGCCTGACCAGCTGCGCTTTTCCAGCACCACACTTTTAAGCCTCTGCACTGAATGAACCATTTACAAATATCTTAACTGATTACGTAGAATCCCTACCTCAAACAAAAAGTGGGAATCAGTATTTGTTAACAATAATGGATGTGTCCAATGGATTTCCAGAGTCCTTTCCATTATGCAATATCATGGTGAAAATAATTGTAGAGGAATTACTGAAAAAATTCACTAATTACGGAGTATCCACAGAGATGCAATCACATCTATGATCAAACTTTGCATCAAAATTATTCAAGGAAGTTATCGACAGCTGAGGAATAAAATAATTCAAATCTACTGTGTACCATCCAGAATCACAGCACTAGAGAGGTGGTATCAGACATTAAAGACCATGTTAAGGGGTTGTAGTCAAGACTATCCAGTTAATTGGGATAAGGGACTTCCCTTTGTACTTTTTGCGATCAGAGATGCAACAAATAAATCAACCAAATTCAGTCCATTTGAATTAGATTTTGGGCATGAAGTGCCCAAATGTTAAAATTGAATAAGGAGAAATTGGTCAGCCAGACTTCAGAGACCACATATTTGGACTATGTGTCAAATTTTCGGGAATGATTGAAATAACGTGGGAGTGCTGGCCAGACAGCATTTAAAAGTAGGCAAAGGTGAGGACTGCAGATGCCGGAGATTGGAGTTGACAGTGTGGCGCTGGAAAAGCACAACAGGTCAGGCAGCATTCGAGGAACAGGAGAATCGACATTTCGGGCAAAAGCCTGATGAACGCCAAATGGACAGTATCAGTTTAAAATCATGCCATTTGGTATGAAGAATGCAGGAAGTGAAAGGAACGTTAAAATTGATGAAGGAGAAATTGGTAAGTCAGAATTCAGAGACCACACATTTGGACGATGTGCCAGTCACATTTCAGAGACTAACCAATGAGATTATTGTGGATTAACCAGCTGTGTCATATATAAAGATGACAGGCTGCTTTTTAGTCATACATGGAAAGAATACTTGCAACATTAATCAGACTTGTTCAATTGACTTTGGAAGGCAGGTTTGGTGATTAAGCTGCCCAAAAGTGAATTTGGCAAAGCCCAAGTCACCTCCCTGGGCCATGTTATTGGACATGGACAAATGGCCCCACAGAATGCAAAAACAATGGTAACTGGGGAGCTTCCCATACTATCAAAAAATGAGTATTGCTCATTTCTAGGATTGAGTGGCTTTTGTCAAAAATTCGTACCAATTTTTTTAGCAGTGTGGCTGGTCCACTCACAGAACTGCTGAAGAAAGGCAAAACATTTCAGTGGACAGCGAACTCTCAGACAGCCTGGGTTATCATTGCCCTGGTATTATCCATGCTTAAATACGCAAAGCCATTCAAGGTGGCTTTTGATGCAAGTGATGCAAGTGTTGGTGTTGTTATCTTACAGGAAGATGACGAGAAGATAGAAGGATCTATTGGGTATTTCTCCAAGAAATTGAATCTTCAACAACAGAAATATTCGACATTTGAGAAGAAGATTTTGGCGTTGGCATTACAACATTTCAGTGTTGATATTACCAGGAACGTATCTGAGACAATCACACAGACTGAGCATAACCCATTGACATGTGTGGTGAAATTTAAGGACAAAATGGCAAACTGTTTCAATGAAGCTTGCTGTTACAGCCACTCAATTTGAAAATTGTACATGTGGCAGGATGAGAAAACGTGATTGCCGATGTATTGCCAAGACTTAGAGTTTGGTGGTGGGAGTAAAACAGACTGAAACAGAATGTAGTAGTGCATGTTTGCATATTTATAGTCAATGTAATGTATGTGGAGAAAGAGAGGATTGCAGATGCTGGAGATCAGAATTGAAGAGTGTGGTGCTGAAAAAGCACAGCCGGTCAGGCAGCGTCCAAGGAGCAGAAGGGCTTATGCCAGAGACTATGATTCTCCTGCTTCTCAAATTCTGACTGACCAGCTGTGCTTTTCTAGCATTACACTCTTCAACGAATGCAATGTGTGTTTCTGTTGTAGGGCACTAAGAGTTTGAAATTAATGGATTTTAAACTGAAGCCAACTTTCGATATTTTAAGGGGAGAGGTGTGATGATGCTGCTCCTTTAACAAGGTTATATTGTTCTTGGTGTTTTTCAGTTAGGTCGTAAAAGACACAGACTCCAAAAAGTCCTGGTTGAAGGGTTTTAGGGCCACATTTATTATAGCTAACAGATACTGCCTCATTAAAAAAGGCTTTCAAGTTAAAAGAAAACATTTGTACAATGAAAATGGAGTGGCCAGTTCTCCCAGCTCAGTTTGTCATTGCTTTGGTTTGGTCTAAATATTCACAGAAAGCATGAAGGCAGTTGTGAAACTGCTGGACACTGGAGAAGCAGGGTCCAGCAGACAGAGTTTCTCTGAACTCTATCCTGGAAGAACCTATGTTTGATTTTACCTTTTGGGGCAAGGGGTGTTTATTGGGATTGTTGCAAGTATTGGGAACAGCACAACTAAATTAGTATAATCTGTTGGATTTTTGGATAGATTAAGTTGTTATTCTATATTCTGTTCTCTATTGTTCACGCTTCATTATAAATACATTCTGTTAAGTTTAAAACTAAGTGTTTTGACCAGCTGCATCCCTCCTGGAATATCTATGTTAAATCTGCTTAAAAAGATGAGCAAAGTTAGAGTCTGGGCTACCTTTCTCAAATGGTTTGAGGGTCTGGTGTATAACAACTGGTTTCTGGATGTCAGAGCAATCCATTTTAAATTCAATTGGTTCATAGTTTCTAAGAGCCTTTTTAAATTAATTGACTGAATTTAAACTATTGTCTGGGTAAAATGCTGCTTCTATCTGCTTACTGCAAAGCCCTTTGATACACTGTTCATTCCAAGAACTTGCAGCTACACGGACATTCATTTTAACTCCTTAAGCACCGAAATTAATACTATTTCTAAAAGGCATGACAATACATTCCCTCCATTAGAACAGCTCTCAAGGAGCTTGACAGCATGAGGTATTGAGTGACTGAATAGCCTCAGCAAAATTAAAGTCATCACTGAAAAAAAATCAAAAGGTATTGAGATATTGATGGGACTGGTAGTGAGTGAAATAATGAAGCATTGTTGTTTGAAGACAAATTGCAATTAACTTTTGAGACCTAATAAGATCAGATTAATCCAGTCTTTGCGGTATTCAAACAGTAAATCTTAATGACATCACATCATTAAAATAAACCTGTTGTCATAATCTGTTTGTTCCAAATGATAAAAAAAAGAAAGTGTCATCACAGTTTCCCAGTGGAGATACCACACAATATAAAAACAGTTACTGGAACTGTGTCAGTTCCAATTCCGAGAGAATTCTCCAGTTCTGACAGATTGCCAGCAGCAAGAAGAGAGAGGTTGTTTGACAAAAAAGAAAATGTATCTTGCAACAGAAATCATCAAAAAAGTATACTACACCACCCTTGCCATTATTAGTATTCCTGGTAAGTATTGTAACAACTTATGTTTCACGAATTTCTGCATTTAATCATACTTATTTCCAGTCTATGACTGATAATTATTTCCTTTCCATTTAGCAAGGCAAATCCTGATGCCAGATGGTACTGTCCTCACTTCTGAGTTTAAAGTGAATAATGTTGTCCATGAGAAGGCTCCTCAGTAATGTGCAGCATTGTCTGTTTCTCTATACTGTGCAGAATGGGTTTGCACTGAGGCTGCATTGATGGAGTTTGGTTGGGAACCAACCTTGGCTGGTATGGAAAGTGTTTAGCAAGACCAGTCTCTCTCTCTGTGGTAGTTCAAGTCTGCTGTTTTTAAAATGAATCATAGTCTTTTGAGGTTCCCTGAATGATAATGGTCTTTGTGAAATTTCTCTCATGTGCCTTTGTATGGGATTGTTACTTTGTCTCTTGCTATCAATTTAGATTTGTATAATAGTTATAATAGCTATTTTGTCAGTACAGACATCTTGGAGATGAATTCTCTAGATGTGTTTTTAGACCTATTCAATGTAAGTTCATAGTGTGACACCATGGACTGCAGTACTCCATCAACTTGTGAAATCTATGTTATTGTACCGGGTCAGGGGGCACAGAACGGTGGAGGTTGGGGGGTACAACAGAGCTTTTTGCTGATCAAAGACAAGTGGGTTTGGAGGTCTGATGTGTGATTTTGGATACAATTATTGCTCTGAAGCTCCAATAAGGATAAAGAACATCCGGCCATAGGCAGTGAAAGTCAGCCCTGCTGTTAAGACCTGTATTTAATCTGATGTTTAGCATTGTAGATTTCATTGAGTTTGAAACTGTGTCAGGGTCAGCAGACGATTCATAGTCCAACAGCAGTGAACAGCGAAATGAATATGAATCATCTGTTGACCCTGATTTACATGATTTTCTTTGCCTCATGGTGTGGGACATCATTGCACTGATTGTCACAAGGGATGTCTGTCCAAACAGTGATTGTGATTCACAGCACAGAGACAGATTTATCTCGATTTATAAATTCTAACAGTTATAACGTGACTTGCTGTTGTTACCCATCAACGCTTGCACTTCTTCCTTGCACTCTGGTGATTGGGAAGCAGGTGTGGTAGGAATGACAGTTTGTCTGTGTTTACTTTGTGATAACTTGTTCATGACGAGACCCTGTGCTGGTTGAGGATGGCCATTCAGAGAACTGACCCCACACAGGGCAGTTCAGTGTGTTCAGGTTATTCTGCTTGGATGGAATTTTTCATGTTCGGATCACTGTATCAAGGTGCAGTGGTTTATTGGCGGTCACATTTAGGCGCTGAGTAACCCCAGAATGATTTGTGGCTACTGAAAGATGGAAAGTATGTTGATGGTGGCAGTGAGGTAGTATTGAAGGGACTTGTTGTTGCCAGCGAATACTTGGAAGTTTATAAATTTTTCAGTAACGATAACACCGAGCGGAACATTCCCACAGTACATTGTAAATATTAGGGTTGCAGAATCAACACTGCTGGCTGGGACATAGCTGGCTCAGTGTGTTTTACATCAGGGGAGTAACACAGTGGATCACACTCTCTGATGTAACAACGCCCTGTCTCTTCAATTCCAAAATCGTTCCCAGAAGGAAAATGTTGTTGTTGGAGGGTTGGGTGAGATATCCATCAAATTTCATTTGGTATCTGATAAGACTCTGTAAGATTCAGAGAACATATGTTACTGCCATAATGCCGGAGGTTAGTACAATACTGAAGACCGAGAGTTCTGGGGCACTAGCATTCTGTAATGGACTCTCTTGCAATATTTTATTCTCCCCTTGATATTCAGTCTTTACTTCCCTAGAGGATCCCATTCCCTGATGTTGGGTGCTGTCTGAATGCTGATCAATTGCTGTGCATGATGGATGCATTTAACCCTTGACTTACTGGGCACTGACTGGGGCAGTACAAATTCCTAATGTGTGAGATTTATGTGGACAGTTAATATTTCCAACCAACTCTGTGGTGTAATTCCATAACTCAGAAAATAAATCTGTTGTCTGTAGCTCACAGGCACTCTGCATTATCCAGCGATTGATTGGAATGTTGCGTACTGTTGATCCAGATCTCTGGGAATCACTCTGAGTGAAGGTATTACTCATTGTGGAAGTGTGCTGAGTGGGGATCACGATGCTTAGGCTGGACTCTCTGAACGCTGAGGCCTCATGTTGCTGGGAGGATGTGTCATTGTGGAACTGTACTGAGTGTGGGCACAGTGGGAACAAGAACCATAACAATATTAAGCATGTGATGCTTCATTTATATGTTCTGCCCACTGATGGAGCTGTCAATGCAGTTTGTAAATGAACATTTCTCATCGGTTTCCACTCAGGAAAATGAGAACATTGTAGAGGAGAAGAATGAGATAGATTAGACTAGAAAAGATTGAGGTTAATTACGAAGAGGTGTTATCAATTTTAGAAAGAGTGAAAGTGGACAAGTCCCCTGGGCTGGATAGGATTTATCCGAGGATTCTCTGGGAAGCTAGGGAGAAGATAGCAGAGCATTTGGCTTTGATATTTGAGTCATCATTGTCTCCAGGTTTAGTACCAGAGGACTGGAGGGTTGCAAATGTTGTGCCCTTGTTCAAGAAGGGCAGCAGAGATGACACAGGTAATTATAGACCAGTGAGCATTACTTCTGTTTTAGGAAAGATTTTGGAAAGGATTATAAGAGATAGGATTTATAATCATCTAGCAAGCAACAATTTGATTTCAGATAGTCAACATGGTTTCATCAATGGAAAAGTCTTGTCTCACAATCGTCATTGAATTTTTTGAGAAGGTGACCAATCATATAGATGAGGGTAGGGCAGTTGATGTGGCGTACATGGACTTCAGTGAAGCCTTTGAGAAGGTTCCACATGGTAGGCAGTTGGAGAAAATGCAGAGGCATAGGATTGAGAATGATTTGGCAGTTTGGATTAGAAACTGGCTTTCTGAAGGAAGGCAGCAAGTGGTGGTTGATGGAAAATATTCAGCCTGGAGTCTGGTTACTAGTGGTGTGCCACAAGGATCTGTTTTGGGACCACCGTTTATTGTCACTTTTATAAATGACTTAGACATAGGCATAGTTGGATGGATTAGTGACTTTGCAGATGACACTAAAGTCGGTGGAGTAGTGAACAGTTTGGAAGAATGTTACAGGTTGAGGAGGGACTTGGGATAAACTGCAGAATTGGGCTGAGAGGTGGCAAATAGAGTTCAATGCAGCGAAATGTGAGGTGATTCACTTTGGCAAGAATAACAGGAAAGCAGAGTACTGGGTCAATGAAAAGATTCTTGGTAGTGTGGGTGTGCAGAGGGATCTTGGAGTCCATGTCCATAGATCCCTGAAAGTTGTTACCCTGGTTGATAGTGCCATTAAGGAGGCATACAGTATGTTAGGTTTTATTGGTAGAGAGATTGAGTTCCAGAGCTGTAATGTAATGCTGCAACTATACAAAATGTTAGTGCAGCCGTACTTGGAATATTGTGTACAGTTCTGGTCGCCATATTTCGGGAAGGTTGTGGAAGCATTGGAAAAGGTGCAGAGATAATGTACCAAGATGTTGCCTGGTCTGGAGGGAAGGTCTTATGAGGAAAGGCTGAGAGACTTGAGTCTGTTCTTATTGGAAAGAAGAAGACTAAGGAGGGATTTGATAGAGACATACAGGATAATTAGATAATTAGATAGGGTAGACAGTGAAAGTCTTTTTCCGAGGATGATGATGTCAGCTTGTATGAGGGGGCATAACTGCAAATTGAAGGGTGATAGATTTAAGACAGATCTCAGAGGCAGGTTCTTTACTCAGAGTGATAAGGGCGTGGAATGCCCTACCTGCCAATATAGTTAACTCAGCCACATTAGGGAGATTTAAACAATCCTTGGATAAGCACATGGATAATGATGGGATAATGTAGGGAGACGAGCTGAGAATAGTTCACAGGTTGGCGCAACATTGAGGGTCGAAGAGCCTGTTTTGCACTGTATTGTTCTATGCTTATGTTCTATGTTCTATGTTCTATGTACAAAGGAATGAATGTGGGGAAAATCTTTGCAGCTGGTTGTATATGTTTGATAAGTTTTCAAAGTGAAATGTGCCCCTGGAGATAAAAAAAATGATGTGATATTTTTCATAAAAGGAAATGGCAGAGCAACAATATGAGTTCAATAAAATGCCCAAACACATGTTACGTTGTATCAAATAATTGGGGCTGATTAACCTTCCAGCAATGTTAGGACAAGCTGTGGGACATGGCTAATTTATTATCTGTACATTAATAAGGTTGGAAATATAGCTGGAAATGTTGACATGATTTCACATCTGTATCTGATCAGATTTAGATTAACAGTTTTTGAATCTATAATTGATCATCTTTCCACAGTTTATTCACCAGCGATTGCTGCTCTTCACTTAGTGATGTTTGTCCTCCTTGGGAGGAAGAGGTTTTGATGAGGACCATGCATCAGTCAGTTTTAAGCAACATATAAAAGTAATAATACTAATGCGAATTAAAATGTCTCTTTCAACAAATAACCGAATTTAGTGTCTGCATAATGATGACTGTGTTTAATAACTGAGTTTGAGAGCATTATGGAGAATTAACAGTCCAGAATACAGAACATTTAATATGGTGCTTTAATATGCCATATATTACCAAGTGTTCTAATCGTGAATGAGTATTCCATATTCATGAGCTCCAGTTGCTCCAATTTCTCATTATTTATACACTGTACACATTTGCATATTTATGTTGCTAACACAGCTCCTAAAATTGTGGGAATTTCTCTTCTTTCAGTGTGATAATGACAAATATTCTGCCTCTGCCAGGAGCCCAAACTCTGTCACTCGTTGCTTGTATTTTACTGTAGCCTCTGATCTTCCAAGGTAACCACATGCTGATTCTGCAGTGTGCCAAAGTCAGAGTTGGTTGATGTGCATTTACAGAAGGATTGATTATCTGTTCCTTGATCAGTTCTGCCTCATTATACAGTGAAAGTTGAGCTCCTGAAAATAAATGTTTTGTTCTTCAACATATAAATTATGAACACATATTCACAATAAGGAGCCCTTGAAAACCTGGACTCAATAAGATTACCACTCTCTTTTGTTTCACACTGACTACAGGTGATGATGGTTTTGCCTGTTGGAGGACAATCATCGCAGCATTCGTACATCCCTGCAGGTATTCTTCAAGGTCATTTCCTCAGCCAAGATGTACAGCTGGCACATCAATGCCCTTCCCTCTATGATAATGTCAAAATTAGAGACGCTTTCTTATGATTGCATGATGTTCAGTACCATTTACGACTCCTGAGATAATGAAGAGGCCTGTGTCTGTACACAGTGCAATAACGCCGAGCTTGGGCTGATAATTGACAAGTGAGCACTGCATATGCTGGAGATCAGAGTTGAAGAGTGTGATGCCAGAAAAGCACAGCTGGTCAGGCAGCATCTGAGGAGCAGGACAGTTGATGTTTCAAGCAAAAGCTCTCCATCAGGAAAGAGTGTGTGGCACAAGGGTGCTGAGAGATAGATGGGAGGGGGCACTGGGGGATAGTAGCTGGGAATGCGATGGAGAGATGAAGCTGGAAGTGAAGGAGATAGGTTGGAGAGGAGGGTGGATCGGATAGTGGGAAGGAAGATTGACAGGTAGAACAGGTCAAGAGGACGGTGTTGGAAGGTTGGATCTGGGATAAGGTGACTGGAGGGGAAATGAGGAAACTGGTGAAATCCACATTGATCCTATGTGGTTAGTGGGTCCCAAGTTGAAAGATGAGGTGGTGAGTCTTTGGATGGTGGAGATGGCCCAGGACCTGCATGTCCTTGGCGGAGTGGGAGGGGGAGTTAAAATGTTTAGACACGGGGTGGTGGGATTGTTTTGTGCATGTGTTCCAGAGATGTTCTCTGAAGCATTCTGCAAGTAGGCGTCCTGTTTCCCCAATGAACAGGAGACCACATTGGGAGCAACGGATACAGTAGATGATGTGCGTAGCAGTTCAGGCAAATCTCTGACAGATGTGGAAGGCTCCTTTGGGGCCTTGGATGGAGTTAAGTTGGGAATTGTGGGTTTAGGTTTTGCAATTCTTGCGGTAGCAAGGGAAGGTGTCAGGAGAGGAGGGTGATTTAGTGGCATAGACCTAACAAGAGATAATTGACAAGTAACATTCGCACCACACAAGCATCAGGCAATGAACATCTTGAAAAGTGAGAATCTTTCAATCTCCCCTTGGCTTATTATGACATTACCATGACTGAACTCATGACTAACAATAACTTGGGCCAACCCTTGACAAAACAATGATCTAGTCCGACCAATGAAGTGTGGTGATGGGACAATGTCAGACACTGTGAACATTGTGACAATAAGCCCCGTGTCTGCCTCTCCAATCCATGTCCACCACCCAGAAATGTAGCTCAAAGGTGGGATGGAAAGCTCTCTACATATCTGGCTGAAAGCAGCTCGAATGCAACACTGAGTACAACACTCACAAAGCTCCACAATGCACAGTACAAACAGTCAAGTGATTAGTGTGTCAATCACTATGTTCAGTACTCACTTTCTTCATTAACAACAGCACGATTACCAATGAATCCCACCTACAACATGTAAAACGGTTATAATCCAAGTCTCTTTCAACAGCACTTGCATACCCATGACCTCCAGCACCTGAACAAGGACAACAGATGCATAGAAATCCCATCACATCCAAGTTCCCTTTTAAGCCAGATTTCATTTTGACTTGGAAATATAGTGTCGTTCTATCACTGTTGCTGAGCAAAAATTCTGCATCTCTGCCCCAACTCCCTGTGGGTTTTTCTGCACCCCAGAAAATGCAGATGTTCACAAAGGTTGATCTCCAACACTGTCACAAAGTTGATTAGAGCTGACCTTGGCAAAACAGCTTACATTCCATGAGTACTTTTAAAATCGATCACTATTCTGTGCAGCATAGTGGCTCAGTGGTTAGCATTGCTGCCTCACAAGCTTCAGGGTCCCAAGTTTGATTCCAGGCTCGGGCGACTGACTGTGTGGAGTTTGCACATTCTCCCCGTGTCTGCGTGGGTTTCCTCTGGGTACTCCAGTTTCCTCCCAGGTTAGGTCAATTGGCCATGCTAAATTGCCCAAAGGGTGGTTAGTGTCCAAGGGAAGTCTCGTATGGTAGAGAGCTGGAAAAATGTCCAATGGAAAGACTGGATGGCTGGTAATGAGATTCTGCTGAATTCAGAGCATCACGAATTCCAGCAATAATCCATGCTATAGCATACTTCGCTAAGTCCAATGAGTTTACTAACTCTTGTTGGTCTCAAAGCCAGGAGACAGATGCTTTCACCTTGGTTGTCTATGCTGGGTACCGGTCTATATGTTGGTTTTCCCGACTCCAGGAAATTACACTGAATTAAGTGGAGGATCCTTTAGCTTTGAAAATGGATCAACTTTGGGAAATTCATTGTTGAGACAATGGACTCAATGTGGGACATTCAAATGACAGGGTGTGGTCTAAAAAGGGAGCAACTGTGTTTCTCGAAGTAACTGGCTAATCATGTTCGTCCCTACATCTTTTAAAAGGGAAAATGATTCATTTGAAGACTTTAAATTCTTTAAACTTTATGTGACATGGAACGACAATTCTCATTGTACATCACTTACTGTCTAGGCCAAAGCAGAGAAATGTTTGATCTGAAACTTCAAGTGTCTTTTTCATTTCTCTCCTTCTTACAGTTAGTCTAGTGACGATTGTATTTTTGGCTCGGGTCAAGTGTGGTCTTTCTGCATGCAGCACTCGCTATCTGGTGGCCATGGCAGCGTCTGATCTACTGTATATTGTTTTTGATGTTGTACTTGTGAGATTTTCATATTATTATTATCCACCAAGTTTCCTGGACATCACTCCTGTGTGTTCTGTTCTCTATGTCCTGAACTGCTTGACCATTGATTGTTCTGTCTGGTTCACCGTTGCTTTCTCTTTTGATCGATTTGTTGCCATTTGTTTTCATCAGATGAAAACAAAGTATTGCACCGAGAAAACTGCAATGAGGCTTCTAGCAACTATCTTTATTTTCTTTTCTTTAAAGAATATTCCCAACTACTTTCGATATAAACCTAGAAAGATCATTAACAATGTTCCATGGTTTTGTGAAACCAGAAAGCATTATTATACTTTCCGTGGGTGGTCAAGTTTTCAATATTTTGAACGATTTTTGACACCAATGCTTCCATTCACTTTCATTCTTTTTCTCAACATTCTGACTGTCAGACACATCTCGGAGACCATTAAGGTGCGTAAGGGACTGAGGGGTCACAGAAAAACAGAGGAAGACCCAGAGATTCAGAGCAGAAGGAAATCTGTGATTTTACTCTTTGCCATATCCATTAGTTTCATGCTTCTTTGGTTGCTGTATATTTTACGTTTCTTTCGTGTCGCTCATTCCTTGGATCCTGCTGCTTTTAAAATCTTTGTACAAGTCACATATATGTTGCGGAACCTAAGTTGCTGCACAAATGCACTTATTTATGTGGTGACACAGAACAGTTTCAGAGACAAGTTGAAGTATGCAGTGAAATATCCAGTTCTGAAAATAATTCAGTTGATGAATAAATCCAAGTAACTGTGAGCTAACTTTGGATGCTGCAGATAATGGAACGAAGGGTCCATGTGAGGAATGGAACGAAAGGAGGAGAAGCAGCAACATGCACAACCACCTGATGAAGGAGCAACGCTCTGAAAAGTAGTACTTCCAAATAAACCTGTTGAATAATAAGATGGTGTTGTGTGATTTTTGAGTTTGTACACCCCAGTCCAATACTGGCATCTCCAAATCATGATTCCTTTTCTAATGGGCAAAGATTGGCTCCATCTGAAGAGTGAAATGAAAGAGTCTGGATGAGCAAAGTGGTGTAAAGTGCTGTTAGCAATGAGCAACAGTTGGCAGAAATCTGAACAACAAAAGCACAACCGAAAGAGGAATCAGACATGCACGAAAAAAAATTTATTCCAAGCAATCAGTCTCAGCGAGGGAACTGGAGGAAAGTATTATGGTTCACTGCAGGCCAGAGCGGGAATCGTAACGCCAGGTTCCTCTCCACTCTTCCTCACTGAGTTCGCTGATAAGCACATCTGGACAGAAGTCAAAAAAGGTTTCCTCATACAAAGTGTGATATACTGTAAAAATAGTCTGCCTCTTAATTGCAAATTTATTCAGCAATACTTTGTCTGGTACCATTCAGTACCCCCTTGGCCTGAAGCTGATTTCACTGACTTTCTTTACTTGTTTATTTTTCCCATGAATCAACTGCTGTGTTGTACTGAGCCCAATCAGAGGGCTCAGTAACAGGCGCGATCTGAAGCTCAGGAACAGGGTGGGATGTAGCAGATGAGTCGACATCCTCAGTGCTTCCCTGAAAAGGTTTGTGGCTCCTCACTGACTCCATCAAGCTCAGTGGGAACTGACTCTGGATGAACTCTGATTGTTTGTAGTTTCATATTGGAGACTTAGATCAATTCCAAAAGATATCTACATCTTCACCAAGACATAGAAGAATACAGTGCAGTACAGGCCCTTCGGCCCTCGATGTTGCGTCGACCTGTCATACCAATTTGAAGCCCATCTTACCTACACTATTCCATGTACATCCATATGCTTGTCCAATGATGACTTAAAGTTGGCAAATCTACTACCATTGCTGGCAAAGCATTCCATACCCTTACTACTCTCTGAGTAAAGAAACTACCTCTGACATCTGTCCTATATCTATCACCCCTTAATTTAAAGCTATGCCCCCTCGTGCTGCCCGTCACCATACTTGGAAAAAGGCTCTCCCTGTCTACCCGATCTAACCCTCTGATTATCTTATATGTCTCTATTAAGTCACCTCTCAACCTTCTTCTCTCTAACTAAAACAGCCGCAAGTCCCTCAGCCTTTTCTCGTAAGACCTTCCCTCCATACCACGCAACAGCCTAGGAAATCTCCTCTGCACCCTTTCCAAAGCTTCCACATCCTTCTTATAGTGCGGTGACCAGAACTGTACACAATACTCCAAGTGCGGCCGCAACAGAGTTTTGTCCAGCTGCAGCATAGCCTCATGGTTCCGGAACTTGATCCCTCTATTAATAAAAGCTAAAACACTGTATGCCTTCTTAACAACCCTGTCAACCTGGGTGGCAACTTTCAAGGATGTGATCTCTCTGCTCATCTACACTACCAAAAATCTTACCATTAGCCCAGTACTTTCCATTCCAGTTACTCCGACCAAAGTGAATCATCTCACATTTGTCCACATTAAACACTATTTGCCACCTCTCAGCCGAGCTCTGCAGCTTATCTAAGTCACTCTGTAACCTACAACATCCTTCGGCACTATCCACAACTCCACCAACCTTAGCGTCGTCTGCAAATTTACTAACCCACCCTTCTACGCCCTCATCCAGGTCGTTTATAAAAAGGACGAACAGCAGTGGACCCAACACCGACTCTTGTGATACACCACTAGCATCTGGACTCCAGGATGAACATTTCCCATCAACCATCACCCTCTGCCTATTTTCAGCAAGCCAATTACTGATCCAAACTGCTATATCTCCCACAATCCCATTCCTCCGCATTTGATATAATAGCCGACTGTGGGGAACGTTATCGAACGCCTTGCTGAAATCCATATGCATCACATCAACCCATTTACTCTCATCTACCTGTTTTGTCACCTTCTCAAAGAACTCAGTAAGGTTTGTGAGGCACGAGCTACCCTTCACAAAACCGTGCTAACTATCCCTAATCAATTATTCTTTTCTAGATGATTATAAATCCTGTCTCTTATAACCTTTTCCAACACTTTGCCAACAACTGAAGTAAGGCTCACTGGTCTATAATTACCAGGGTTGTCTCTACTCCCCTTCTTGAACAGGGGAATCACATTTGCTATCCTCCAGTCTTCTGGTACTATTTTTGTAGACAATGACAATTTAAAGATCAATGCCAAAGGCTCAGCAATCTCTTCCCTGGCTTCCCAGAGTATCCTAGGATAAATCCCATCCGGCCCAGGAGACTTATCTATTTTCACACTCTGCAGGATTTCTAATACCTCTTCCTTGTGAACCTCAATCCCACCTAGTCTAGTAACCTGTATCTCAGTATTCTCCTCGATAACATTGTCATTTTCTAGGGTGAATACTGTCGAAAAATGTTCATTTAGTGCTTCCTCTATCTCCTCTGACTCCACACACAACTTCCCACTACTATCCTTGATTGGCCCTAATCTTACTCTCGTCATTCTTTTATTCCATAAATACCAATAGAAAGCCTTAAGGGTTTACCCTGATCCTATCCGCCAACAACTTCTCATGTCTCCTCCTGGCTCTTCTGAGCTCTCTCTTTAAGACTATTGTTTCCACCTGAAACACTGCTCCTAAACACCAGTCAAAATTGGTGAAACAGTCATTCATAAAGTCATAGAGTCGTAGAGATGTACAGCATGGAAACAGACCTTCAGTCCATTCGTCCATTCCAACCAGATATCCTAACCTAATCTAGTCCCATTTGTCAGCACTTGGCCCATATCCTTTGAAAGCTTTCTAATACACGCACACGGACACTCCTACACACACACACTCACACACACACGCAAACACACACCCACATATACACTCTCTCTCACAGACACTCAGAACCTCCCACCCAGACACACAAACACACACACTCCTACAGACACGCACACTCCCACACTCACAGATGCACCCTCTCACAGACTTAGACACTCTACACTCAAAAACATACACATATACACTCTCTCTCACACTCACAATCCCCCCACCCCAGACAGATAGACACACACATGTGCACATGTTTGTAGGGTGAATTGTACTTGCAGAGTTACATTGTACTTCGCTCAAAAACTGCGTGAATACGAGTAAGCCTCTGTTAACTCACTTTTTAGATTAGAGTCAGTCTAAACATTATGGCACAGACAGAGAACACGGGGGGCTAACACCTTCAACATATTATCTGGCTGGCACCAATTGTTGCAGTTAGCCTGAGAATGTAACTTTTAAAAAAAGATTTGTGATTTACATATGAAAGAAGTATTCTTTCATGGTATTCTAACAGATGAAAGGCTCAACAGACAATCAAGGTATTTTTCAATGTGTAATTTCAGTTACATCACACTGTAAACTTTTGCTATAAATTCTGTGTCTTACAATTGTGTACTCCACAACCACCTGATGAAGGAGCAGCGCTCCGAAAGCTAGTGCTTCCAATTAAACCTGTTGGACTATAACCTGGTGTTGTGTGATTTTTAATCCTTAACCTATGCCCTCTAGTTCTGCACTCCCAGATCCCAGGGAAAAAAAACTTGTCCATTTATCCTATCAATGCTCTTCACAATTTTATAAACCTCTATAAAGTCTCTATAACCTGGTGTTGTGTGATTTTTAATCCTTAACCTATGCCCTCTAGTTCTGCACTCCCAGATCCCAGGGAAAAAAAACTTGTCCATTTATCCTATCAATGCTCTTCACAATTTTATAAACCTCTATAAAGTCTCTATAATGGTCACTACCCTTTGTTTCCTATTAGCCAACCAATTTTCAATCCAATCTAGTACTTTGCCCCCAATACCATTCGCCCTAATTTTACTCACTAACCTCCTGTGTGGGACTTTATCAAAAGCTTTCTGAAAGTCCAGGTACACTACATCTACTGGATTTCCCTCGTCCAACTTCATAGTTACATCCTCAAAAAATTCAAGAAGATTAGTCAAGCATGATTTCCCCTTCATAAATCCATGCTGACTCTGTCCTATCCTGTTACTACTATCCAGATGTGCAGTAATCTCATCCTTTATAATAGACTCCAGCATCTTTCCCACCACTGAGGTCAGACTAACTAGTCTATAATTACCTGCTTTCTCTCGCCCACCTTTCTTAAAAAGTGGGAAAACACTAGCCACCCTCCAATCCTCAGGAACCAACCCCGAA
>NC_057748.1:23643660-23652631 GCF_004010195.1 Chiloscyllium plagiosum | reverse complement strand
CCCTCTGCCTGTCAGTCTGTCCTTACGATAGCACGTGTAGCCTTGAATATTCATTTCCCAGGCCCTGTCCACTTGAAGCCACGTCTCAGTTATCCCCACAATATTGTATCTGCCAATTTCCAAAAGAGCCTCAAGCTCATCCATCTTATGTCTAATGCTTCGTGCATTCATGTGTAGTATTTTTAATTTGTTTCTGCTCTCACCCTTCCCATCAACCCTTATTTCACTCAACCTTACAGCATGATGCCTTTCCGAGTTTTCTGCCTCATTGATTTCCTTTTTAAACATTCAGCTTGTCCCCTTCCCCCCGCTACTTAGTTTAAATGTAGCGGTGTTGCAGTAGAAAACCTGCCTGCCAGAATGCTGGTCCCTAACCTATTAAGGTGCAAGCCGTCTCTCTTGTAGAATTTATGTTTACCACAAAATATACCCCAGTGATCCAAGAACTTAAATCCTTGCTTCCTCCACCAGTTCCCCAACCACACGTTCAAGTCCATTATCTCCCTGTTTCTGGCCTCACTAGCCCGAGGAACTGGAAGCAAACCGGACATAACCATCTTGGACGTCCTGCTTTTCAGCCTTCTTCCTAGTTCTCCGAAGTCTTGCTGTAGTATGTTCCTCCTCTTCTTCCCGACATCATTTGTGCCGACATGTACCACCACCTCTGGCTCTTCACCCTCATCCTTGAGGCTTTCCTGCACTCTGTCCGCGATGTCTTTCACTCTAGCACCAGGAAGGCAACACACTATCCTTAAACCTTGAGGATTTCCTGCACTCTGTCCGCGATGTCTTTCACTCTAGCACCAGGAAGGCAAATCCCGTCTGCTGCCACAAAAACCCCGGTCAGTTCCTCTCACGCTGGAGTCCCCTATTACCATGGCTCTGTGCGATGTCCGCTCTGCCTCTGCGGCAACTTTTAATTGACAAACTTGGCCGCCTTGCGAACTGGCAGTGTCATCAGTCTCTGTTTCCAAAAGCTTCAACTTGTTCCTGACAGGTACTTCTCCCGGGGTCTCTTGCACCTGTCTCCTCTCCGCCTTCCTCATCGTCTGCTCTCTTCTGCTCTCTTCTGGCATGATTGGTGTAATAACATCGCTGAAGGTCTTGTCCAGAAAGATCTCGTTCTCTCGGATGAGCCTAAGGTCTTCGAGTTCTTTCGTCAGCGCTGCAATGTGCTCGGTCAATTGCTGAATGTGCACACATTTTTCACACATATACGAGCCAGATACACCAGAGTCATTGACCTCCCACATCAAGCACGTAGCGCACTGAACCAGCTGGGCAGTCATGTCTTCACCCTCTTCAACTGTGGTGTAATCACTTCACTCAACCTCCTTGTCAAAGATTCCTGAGCTGAAGCCTCACTCTTCGATCTAAACTTCTTTTTGTGGCACGTCTGTGGACTCTTAATTATGGTTAGAGGAGGAGGGAGGGAGGGAGGGAGGGAGACCCTACTTTGTAGGACCTGGGGTTTAGAACACACCCACTCTAATAGTAATCACTTACCTTCCCGACCGGCTTTGCGCTCCGTCTGAACTTCCGCCCAGCTCCCGCCGCTCTCTGCTGCAAAAAGCCTGTCCTCTGGAGCCTTATCCATGTTTAAGGATGCTGCAAAGATATGTATTAATGCCCCAGCTATTTCCTCTCTCACTTCCCTCAGTAACCTGGGGGATTCTATCTAAATTGGGGACTTGTCAAACTTAACGTCTTTGGAATACTCAATACTTTCTCCCTCCTTTCATTGACTTGACCGAGAGTAACCAAGTATCTATCCCTAATCCCAATATCCCTCATGTCCCTCTCTGGCATGGTGGCTTAGTGGTTAGTATTACTACCTCACAGCGCCAAGGAAGCCGGGTTCAATTCCCACCTCAGGCGACCATCTGTGTGGTTTTGCACATTCTCCTTGTGTCTGCATGATTTCTTCCGCGTGCTCTGGTTTCCTCCCATAATCCAAAGATGTGCAGGCCGGGTGAACTGATCATGCTAAATTGCCCATAGCGTTAGGTGCATTAGCCAGGGGGACTCTCGGGTACGAGTATGGGTCTGGGTGGGTTACTTCTTGGAGGGTTGGTGTGGACTTGTTGGGCCAATTGGCCTGTTTCCATACCGTAGGGAATCTAATCTAATCCTGGGTGAATACCAATTCAAAGTATGCATGAAAAATCTCACCCATTTTGTCTGATTCCACACGTAAATGTCCTCCTTTGTCCTTGAGTGGGCCAACCCTTTCTCTAGTTACCCTCTTGCTCCTTATACATGAATAAAAGGCTTTGCAATTTTCCTTAACCCTGTTTGCTAAAGGTATTTCATGAACCCTGTTAGCCCTCTTAGTTTCTTTTTTCAGATTGGTCCTACATTCCGTTATTCTTCCAAAGCTTCATCTCTCTTCATTCACCTAGACTTTATGTATGTTTCTTTTTACCCCCTTAGCTAGTCTCAGAATTTCACCTGTCATCCATAGTTTCCTAATCTTGCCGTTTTTATCTCTGATTTTCACAGGAACATGTCTCTCCTGCACCCTAAGCAACCTCTCTATAAATGCTGAGCACATATCAAATGTGGATTTACCTTCAAACAGCGACTCCCAATCCACAATTCCCAGTTCCTGCTGAATTTTGGTATAGTTGACCTTTCCCCAATATACACTCTTTCTTTAGGACCACACTTGTCTTTGTCCATGAGTATTCTAAAACTTACGAATTGTGATCACTATTCCTAAAGTAATCCCCGACTGAAACGTCAATCACCTGGCTGGGCTCATTCCCCAACACCAGATCCAGTCTGGCCCCTATCTGAGTTGGTCGATTTACATACTCTCGAAAACCCTCCTGGATGCTCCTCACAAATTCTGCTCTGTCTGAACCTCTAACACTAAGTGAATACCAGTCCATGTTGGCAAAATTAAAATCTCCTGTTACTACCACACTGTTACACCAGATCTTTCCACAATCTATTTACATATTTGTACCTCTATCTCATACTCGTTGTTGGGTGGCCTATAGTACAGCCCCAACATTGTTATTGCACCTTTTCTATTTCTGAGCTCTGTCCATATTGCCTCACTGCTAGAATACTCCACCATCCCTCCTTCAGAACAGCTGTGACATCCTCTCTGACCAGGAATGCAGCTCCACCATCCTTTTTACCTTCCTCTCTATCCCACCTGAAGCATTGATACCCTGCGATATTTAGTTGTCAATCATTCCCTTCCCTTAACCAAGTCTCGGTAATAGCAATAACATTATACTCCCAGGTACTATCCCAAGCCCTAAGTGCATCTGCCTTACCTACTACTCTGCTTGCATTAAAACAAATGCACCTCAGACCACCAGTCCCTTTACGTTCATCATCTGCTCCCTACTTACTCTTCCCATTAGTCACGCTGGCTTCATTATCTAGCTCCTTACAGGCTTTGGTTACTACCTCCTTATTGACCACTAACCTCCTCATTTGGTTCCCATCCCCCTGCCACATTAGCTTAAAACCTAACCTCCCCAACAGTGTTAGCAAAAGCACCCTCTCGGGATATTGGTTCCAGTCCAGCCCAAGTGTATACCATCCAATTTGTAATAGTCCCATCTCCCCCAGAACCAGTCCCAATGTCCCAAAAATCTGAACTCCTCCCTCCTGCACCATCTCTAAATCCACGCATTCATCCAACCTATTCTTTCATTTCTACTCTGACTAACATGTGGCATTGGTAGCAATCCTGAGATTACTACCTCTGAGGTCCTACTTTTTAACTTGACTCCTAACTCCCTAAATTCTGCTTATGCGATCTCATCCCATTTATTACCTATACCATTGTTGCCCATACCTACCATGACAACTGGCTGTGCACCCTGCCCATTCAGAATATTCTGCAACTGATCTGAGACATCCCTGACCTGTGCACCTGGGAGGAAACATACCATTCAGGAGTCTCATTTCCGATCACAGAACCACCTATCTACTCCCTTACAATTGAATACACTATGACTATGGCCCTTCCACTCTTTTTCCTGCTCTTCTGTACAGCAGAGCCAGCCACTGTGCCATGAACCTGGCTACTGCTGCCATCTCCTGGTGAGCCATCTTCCCCAACAGCATCCAAAACGGTGCACCTGCTTTGGAGGCAAATGACCGCAGCAACTCCTGCAGTGCCTTCCTGCTCTTTCTCTGCCTTTTGGTCACCCATTCCCTTTATCCCTCAGCAATCTTAATCTGCTGTGTGACCAAATCACCAAACGTGCTATTCACGACCCGCTCAGTATCATGGATGCTCCCAAGTGAGTCCATCCGCAGCTCCAGAGCCATCATGCAGTCGAACAAGAGCCGCAGCTGGACACATGTCCTGCACGTGAAGGAGTAGTGGGCATCTGCTGCATTCCTGAGTTCCCACATTGAGCAAGAGGAGAATAACACGGGTCTGGGATCTCCTGAATTTTTTAACCTTAACCTTTACTTAGTCTTAAGTTAGATAAATGAAAAAGGAAAGAAAAGTTTTATCAATCACATGATTAAAATAAAAGAAATAGAAAAAACCTTACATTATCAACACACCACAGGGTGCTTTATTGGTTCGAGGAAGAGGGCGGGTGGGATGCAGTGTCTCGCGTTCAGCCGCTACCCAAATATATCAGTTCACTCACCTTCCCAAAATGCAATCCGACTGCTCCCACTCAGCTCTTTGCTCTCACCATTCCCACTGTTACTGCAAATGAAGGCCGCTGACGCTCGAGGTAAGTTCTTTTAAAAGGGAAAATTTACCTTCTCAGCAGCTCCCTTGACCTGTCTCTGTCTTGATGCTCCTGAAAATGAACCTGAACTACAAGGCCTAATTGTTCAGCAACACTACCCATGGCCTGACCATTGAGTGAATAAATCCTGCTCCGATTTGATTTTCCAAATGCAGCCCTTCATATTTATCTAAATTGAACTCCCTCTGCCACTCCTCAGCCTATTGACCGATCTGATCAAGATCACAATGTACTCTGAGGTAACCTTCACTGTCCACGACACCTCCAATTTTTGTGTCATCTGCAAACTTACTAACTGTACAACCTAGGCTCACACCAAAATCATTTATATAAATGACAAAAAGTTTAGCAGCCAGCACTGATCCTTGCGGCACACCACTGGTCACAGGCCTCCAGTCTGAAAAACAACCCTTCTCCATTTGTGGAAGGATTCAAAAATGGAGTCAGAACTTAAAAGGTAGGTCATCTAAGCTATTTGAGAGTGGGGACAGTAAACACATAGACAAGGTCGAGTTAATCAGACCTGGTTCCACATAAGCAAAGAAACATGCAGCCAAGCACATAGACTACCTAAACTAGCTTACTGCAACTTATCCCAACTGTAACTTGTCCCAGTTAAATGACACAAGAGAAAGCTATAAATGACATTCAACCTGTGTTGGAGAAGTTTAAAGTACTCGATCTAATTCTAAGTGCCACGCACCCAAAATGGATTGAAATTGGTTTATTGTGTTGCCGCCAGGTCGGGTCAGTGGTCCCCTTTGCCTGGAGAGTCTGCCTTTTGGCCATTGCAATCATATTTTTATACACAAATCTGTGTCAATCATATTCTGGTTTATTCTTATTGACCAATTACATATTGATTCCAAGCCTTGGCAACACAATAGACCAATCACAATCCGCTTTGGTTACCTGGTCCTCAGCATATATTTTAAACTTCTCTTGAATGTGATTTATAGCTTCTTCTTGTGTTCTGAATATATAGGTGTGTATTGTACCTTTAAACGAGAATGGCAGCTGGCACAGACTAAGAGAGGCGCAGAGTGTGCTGAAAAATGGAAAAAATGTAACATTTAGTTGAAATAAATAGCTGGAGTTCCGTTGCCATGGAACAAAAGCAAATTCAAATTCAGCCAATGAGTTTATATTATGCCCCAGATACCGAAATCCAATTGAATTTGAATTTAACTATTTGGGATGACATCAAACCAATGAAATGATCCAATGTTTTGGGGTATAAAATTGGATATTTTGAACAGTTAGGGAGAGAACTGCCAAGAACAGCCAAGCAAGCACCATGACTGCCAGCAGAATAGCTGTCAGAACGGTACCTGTCCATAAGAAATTCGTGCAGCAGAACACCAAAGCTGATCAAGAGAAATCTACAGAGAAAGTTCGATATTCAAAGAAAAGATGACAACTGGGTTTGAAAGTGATTTACCGTAAATTTAAGAGGGAATTTATCAGATCAGTATTGTAGATTGAGAGGTAAAAGCTAGGTTTAAGAGAAAGGAGTTGTAAATAGCTTTTGTTTTAATGTTCTCTGTTGAACTTAAATAATAAAACTGTGAATTTTTGCTTTAAATAGTGAAATCTGTGACAGTTCTTTGCAGGTTACGACACAAGGCAAGCTTCTCTGTGTGTTTATGATTAGGTTTGCTCGCTGAACTGTAGGTTTGATATCCAGACGTTTCGTTACCTGGCTAAGTAACATCATCAGTGGTGACATCCAAGTGAAGAGAAGCTGTTGTCTCCTGCTTTCTATTTATATGTTTATATATTCTCTGTATGTCCAGTTTAAATTAGCAGACGGGTTTGCCCTGTGTCATAACAGTTTGGGGGCTCGTCGCCAGGATTTGAACAGTTTGGGTCTCAGATTCATGATTGGAATAAGTTTAGACAATTCCAGACAGATTTGGACAGATTTGAAGAGTTTTGAGAAGACTTGTAGCTCAGGTTGTGGTTCTGGAACATCCAGATTTGAAGAGATTTGAGGCACAAAAAAATGCCAAGTCGATTTAAACACTTGCTGGTTAGCGTCCTAGATCTTCAAATAAAATGTAGGTGACACAATTTGTTTAATTTTGGTTACTTGTGGTTGGTTAAATTAAAAGTGACAGAAATGGCTCTTAAAATTGCTAAAGAGGTTGTGGGGTTTGAGGTTGTTTCCCAAATTTAGCAAGAAAGTTTAGAAAGAAAAGAAAAGACTTAGAATTAGCAAAGAGATTAGAATTAAGTTTAACCAAGAACAAAAGTAAAGCTGAAATTGTAAGGGAATTACCCACAAACCTAAATGGTGTCACAGACTAGTGCAGTAGAGTTAGAAAAACTGAAATTGCAATTGAGGAAAATGGAGTTAGAAGATAAACAAAGAGAGAGAGAGGAAGAAGAAAAAGAGAGAAGGTTCTTACCTGAGCAAAAAGAGAGAATTTGAACTGGAGAAGTTGTGACTTAGCAAAGTCAAGTTAACAGAATGGAGATTAAACAAGAAGGTAGTGATGCATACAAATATGTCAAAACTCTATCACATTTTGATGAGAAAGATGTTGAAGCCTTCTTTATTTCATTTGAAAAGTTGGCTCGGCAGATAGGGTCTTCTGAGGATTTATTGGTAATGCTAGTTCAGACTAAACTGTAGGCAGACCTCGGCAGATATTTGCCACGCTGTCAGATGAGGGATCAAGAGATTATGAAGAGGTCAAACAGGCTATTAATAAGTGCTTATGATTTGGTACCAGAAGCATATAGATAGTGGTTCAGAAACATAAAGAAGGAACCAGGTCAGATTTATGTTGAGTTTGAAAGAATTAAACATAGTCATTTTGATAGATGGGTGCGGGCCTTAAAGACAGATAAGACCTATGAGATTATTTTGCTGGATGAGTTTAAGAACTCACTCCAGAGATGGTAAAAATTCACATGGATGAACAGAAAGTTCAGGAAATGAGAAGGGTTGCAGAATTAACAAATGTTGGTGAATAAGACGAGCTTCCAGCCAGAATTTCATCCTGTGAGGGATAGAAGTTTGGAGAAGGGGAGATCCTATACTACGAAAGATAAGTAGCAAACACTGGTAGGTGTTTACCACAGGTTAAGAATAGAGGGTGGAAAGGAGGTGGAAGGCCTCAGGTGTTTCCTTTATGGTTAAGTATGACATGTAAAATTACACTGTTGGTCGTTAAAGAAAGGCACTGTGGGGAAAGATGTGGTTAAAGAAGCTAAAGAAGCATTAATGAAGTTCGTAAAGGAAACCACAAAAAATGCCAAGGAGCTGCAGGAGAGTGCACAGCCTAGGTAGGGGCTGGGTATGGAGTTAGTGCCTGATCTCTCTAAAGAATTCGCCTCTGTGGATAAGGTTTACTCAGAAAGAACAGGGGGAGAAGGGCAAGCAGTTATAATTTTGAGAGATACAGGATCTAACCAGTCTCTAATAGTAAGAGATGAGGGAATTTTCACTCTTTCTGATCAGTTACCTGAGAGTGTGGTAATTTGTGGGATAGATGGGCAGAAGTGTAGTGTTCCCTTATGTAAGATCAAGTTGGAGTGCCAACTCAAGGCTGGAGAAATTACAGTAGGAGTGATTGACAGTGTCAGTTCCAGGAATCCAGTTTGTTCTTAGGAATGATTCAGCAGGATCCAAGGTGGGAGTAGCACCCATTGTTGTGGAGAAGCCCAAGGAAGACCAAGAAACTGAGAAGTTAAAAGAAAAGCATCCTGGTCATCCTGGAGTCTATTATAAAGGATGAAATTACGACACATCTGGACAGTAGTAACAGAATAGGACAGAGTCAGCATGGATTTATGAAGGGGAAATCATGCTTGACTAATCTTCTGGAATTTTTTAAGAATGTAACTCTGAAGATGGACGAGGGAGATCCAGTAGATGTAGTGAACCTGGACTTTCAGAAAGCTTTTGATAAAGTCCCACACAGGAGGTTAGTGAGTAAAATTAGGGCGAATGGTATTGGGGGCAAAGTACTAGATTGGATTGAAAATTGGTTGGCTAATAGGAAACAAAGGGTAGTGATAAACGGCTCCTATTCCGAATGGCAGGCAATGACCAGTGGGGTACTGCAAGGATCAGTCCTGGGACCGCAGCTTTTTATAATATATGTTAATGATATAGAAGATGGTATTAGCAATAACATTAGCAAATTTGCTGATGATACTAAGCTGGATGGCAGGGTGAAATGTGATGAGGATGTTAGGAGATTACAGGGTGACATGGA
>NC_057748.1:23616176-23643339 GCF_004010195.1 Chiloscyllium plagiosum | reverse complement strand
ATTCTGGCTATTGAGGGAGTGCAGCGTAGGTTCACGAGGTCAATTCCTAGAATGGTGGGACTACCTTACGCTGAAAGACTGGAGCGACTGGGCTTGTATACCTTTGAGTTTAGAAGACTGAGAGGGGATCTGATTGAGACATATAAGATCTGTAAAAGATTGGACACTCTGGCAGCAGGACACATGTTTCCGCTGATGGGTGAGTGCCGAACCAGAGGACGGGGTAGACCATTTAGGACAGAGATGTGGAGAAACTTCTTCACCCAGAGAGTGGTGGTTGTGTGGAATGCTCTGCCCCAGAGGGCAGTGGAGGCCCAGTCTCTGGATTCATTTAAGAAAGAGTTGGATAGAGCTCTCAAGGATAGTTGAATCAAGGGTTATGGAGATAAGTCAGGAACAGGATACTGATTAAGGATGATCAGCCATGATCATATTGAATGGTGGTGCAGGCTCGAAGGGCAGAATGGCCTACTCCTGCACCTATTGTCTATTGTCTATTGTAATTTCCCAGTCTGTGTAGTAACAAGATCCAACTAACGTAAATCATAACATGAAGCAAAAACTAAAGAGAAAGATGAAGGAGCTGAGGTTCAGTTAACGGACACCCTGTTTGAAGTAATGGTGTTGGAAAAACCTGAACAGGCAGAGGGTCAGACAGAAGTGCTTAGTCCTGAATGGCTAAGGGACTTGCAACAGAAAGACGAGTCAATAAAAGATATATATGTAGATGCATACTCAGAAAAGGAGGCACATTTTTATTGGTCTGGAATGCACAAGGATGTGTGTAACTTTTGCCGTATGTGTCATACATGCCGAATGGTAGGTAAGCCACAGCCGGTAATACAACTAGCACTTTTGTTGCCAATTCCCTCATTTGAAGAACCTTTCACATGGGCTATAATTGTTTGGGCAGGTCCCTTCCTGAGAAATGATAGAGGGAAAGAACTGGTGGAACAGGTAAGGTGCTAGTTACCTCCCCGCAGATTGAGGAATCAAATCCAGATGTTATGGATTTTTATGTGCCTCGAAATATGTTCTAAAATGAAGAATTTCTGGAGGAGTGGGATAGATTAGTAAACTATCTGTCTCAGGAGCTTAGAATGCAGTTGAAAGGTATTTACTGCAGAATGAGATCATATGTAAGACTCAGATGGGAAGGACTAATACAAATGAGGTAGGCTTAGGGAACACTGTTCCAATAAAACAACACTCCTATTGGCTTGATCCTTTCAAAGCCAGATAAGTCCAGAAGGAGGTGGAGGCCATGCTCAAAGGGGATATCATCAAACTGAGCCAGAGCAAGTGGGGTTCACTAATTGTTTTAGTTCCCAAACTGGATAGGACTCAACAATTCTGCATGGATTATTGGAAGGTCAACGCCGTTACAAAATCGGACTCATACCAATACCAAGACTGGAGGACTGCATCGCGAAAGTTGGACAAGCCAGTTACATGACTAAGTTGGATATACTGCATGATTACTGGCAGGTACCTTTATCAGAAATGGTGAAAGAGATTTCTGCACTTGTAACCCCAAAGGGGTTATATCAATTCAAAGTGATGCCCTTTGGAATGAAGAATGCACTGCCACATTACAAAGACTCACTGACAGAGTTGTGGCTGGGTTAACAAACTATGCAGTCTATTTGGATGATGTAGTGATCCTTAGTAATCCTGGGAAGATCACATGGTACAGTTGGCAGAGCTCTTTGAACGATGAGGAGAATCATAAACTTAAACAAATCTGAATTCACAAAAGCAGAGTTGACATTCTTGGGACATAACATCGGTCATGAAAGGTTGATCCCATGGAACACAAAGATGAAGTTCATTGAGGAATTTCCATGACCAATCTCAAAGGAAGAGGTGCTTCGATTTTTGGGACTAAGCAGATTCTATTGGAAGCTTGTTGGAAACCTCAGCAGTGTCGTGACACCGTTAACCAATTTTCTGAAGAAGAACACAAAGTTTCGGTGGACAGAACAATGCCAGGAGGCATTTGACCATTTGAAATTGATATTGACCACCAAACCAGTTATAGCTACGTCAAACTTCTCAAAACATTATAAAGTCACCATCGATGCTTGTGACATAGGAGTGGAAGCTATACTGCTACAGGAAGATGATGATGGTTACTTTTCGAAGAAATCAACATCTTCCAGAGAAAATACTCCACGATCAAAAAAGAACTACTGAGTTTGGTATTTCCCTTACAACATTGATTCCAATCTAATAAGTGAGATAACAGAGTTTTACATAAATTCATGCAGTTTTTGAGCTCAGAGTTCTACATGAATGTATATGGTTTTTGAACAAAGTACAATGTAACTCTGAAAGTCTTTGCCTGTGTGTGTGCGTCTGTCTGGGGTGGGGGTTGTGAGTGTGAGTTTGTGTGTGTGTGTGTGTGTAGTGAGTGCAGAGTGTCTTAAGTCTGTGAGGGGGTGCATGTGTGGGAGTCTGTGTGCGCGTCTGTGTGTATCTGTGTCCGTGTGTATGTGAGACTGCGTGTGTGTAGTGCAATAGTGATCACCTGTAATGTGACATGAACCCAAGGTCCTGGTTGAGGCCCTCCCTATGGTAGACTTAAGACACTCTGCACTCACTTCACACAGACACACACACACACACTTTCTCACACTCACAACCCCCACCACAGACAGACAGACAAAGACCCACATGCATATATATATTTTGTGTGGTGAATTTTTTTGGTACTTTCAGAGTTACAGTGCACTTTGCTCAAAAACCATATACATTCATGTAGAACTCTGAGCTCAAAAACTGCATGAATTTATGTAAAACTCTGTTATCTCACTTTTTAGATTGGAATCAATCTCGACATCAGGTCATAGACAGGGAACACAGGGGCTAACACCTTCAACATATTGTCTAGCACACCAGAACTGCAAAAAGAGGAAGAAGAACACCTCTACAATGTATTTGCCAAAAACGGATACCCCCGCAATTTCATCAACAGATGCCTAAGGGAAAGACAACGGAATGAGGACATGCCACAACCCAAAGGACTAGCCACGTTACCATATATCAAGAACATTTCTGAACTGACAGCCAGATTACTACGACCACGAGGACTCATAAAAGCACACAAACCAACAGCCACTCTCAGACAACAACTTACCAGGACAAAGGACCCAATACCCAGCATGAGCAAAACCAACGTGGTATACAAAATCCCATGCAAGAACTGCACAAAACACTACATAGGACAAACAGGAAGACAGCTAACAATCCATATCCATGAACACCAATTAGCCACGAAACGACACGACCAGCTATCCTTAGTAGCCACACATGCAGATGACAGGCAACATGAGTTTGACTGGGACAACACTACTATTATAGGACAAGCCAAACAGAGAACAGCCAGGGAATTCCTAGAGGCATGGCACTCATCCACAGGTTCTATCAACAAACACATCGACCTGGACCCAATATACCGGCCACTGCAGTGGACAGTTGAAACTTACAACCAGAAGCGACAGAGACAAACCACTATTAGTGCCAGAGGAAACAACACAGAAACGCTTCACAGGATGCTCCCAAGCATTGAGGATGTCACCTAGACAGAGAATGAAACGTCTGCAACACAAATTCCCAGCTCAGCGAACAGAACCATTAAGGTGGGCTAGTCCCCAAGTCTGGATGGGGTCTATTTTCATTTGGAAGAAAATGGTCTTCTTAGTGATAGGCAACATGGTTTTGTGCAGGAAAGGTCATGTTTTACCAACTTAATAGAATTCTCTGAGGAAGTGACAAAGTTGATTGATGAAGGAGGGCTGTAGGTGTCATATATATGGACTTCAGTAAGGCAGTTGATGAGGTTCCCCATGATAGGAGAAGGTGAAATTGCATGTGTTCCAGGGTGCACAAGCTGGATGGATACAGAACGGGCTGGATAGCAGGAGACAGAGAGTGGTAGTGGAAGGGAGTTTCTCAAAATGAAGAACTGTGACCAATGCCGTTCCACAGGGATCTGTGTTAGGACCACTGTTGTTTGTGACATACATAAATGATCTGAAGGGTCTGGTAGTCTGATTAGCAATTTCACAGATAACACTAAGATTAATGGAGCAGCAGATAGTGAAAGGGACTGTCAGAGAATGCAGAAGAGTACAGATAGATTCGAGAGTTCAGTAGAGAAAGGACAGTTGGAGTTCAATCTGGGCAAATGCGAAGTGATGCGTTTTGGAAGATCTAACTCTAGAGCAAACTATACGGTAAATGGAAAAAAGTCCTGAGGAAAATTGCTGTACAACCAGATCTACATGTTCAGGTCCATTGTACCCTGAAGGTGGCATCGCAAGTCAATAGAGTGGTCAAGAAGGCATACGGCATGCTTTCCTTCATCAGACGGGGTATTGGGTACAAGAGTTGGCAGCTCATGTTACAATTTTATAGGACTTTTGTTCGGCCACATTTAGAATACTGCGTACAGTTTTGGTCGCCACATTACTAAAATAATGTGGATGCTTTGGAGAGGGTGAAGAGGAGGTTTACCAGGATGTTTCCTGGTATGTAGGCTGCTAGATATGAGGAGAGGTTGAGTAGATTAGGATTATATTCATTCGAAAGAAGGAGGTTGAGGGGTTCCTGATTGAGGTATACAAAATCATGAGCGGTTTAGAAGCTTTTCCCCAGAATGGGCGATTCAATTACAAGGAGTCATGAGTTCAAAGTGAGAAGGGAAACATTTAGGGGAGATATATGTGGAAAATTGTTTACACAGAGGATGTTGGGTGCCTGGATCGTGTTGCCAGTGGAGGTGGTAGAGGCGGGCATGATAGTGTCATTTATGTTTTATCTAGACAGATACATGAATGGGCAGGGAGAAAAGGGATACAGATGCTTAGAATATAGGTGACAGGTTTAGATAGAGGATCTGGATTGGAGGGCCAAAGAGTCTGTTTCTGTTCTGTAATATTCTTTGTTCTTTGTTGCTTTGTTCTTTGTCTTTTTCCTAGTCCAAGACAAGAGGCAATAGTTTAAGATGAGAGGGGAAAGATATTGAAGGGACCTGAGGGGCACCTTTGTTCATCATTTTTATTAATATTTTGGCATAGAAGAATGGGTTCGTAAATTTGCGGATGGCACTAAGGTAGGCAGAGTTGTGGATAGTACCAATGGATGTTGTGGGTTACAGAACGACATAAATGAGATACAGAGTTGGGCTGAGAAGTGACAAATAGAGTTTAATGCAGAACAGTGTGATGTAGTTCACTTTGGAAGAAGTAACAGGAATGCAGAGTACTGGGCTAATGGTAAAATTCTTGGCAGTGTAGATGAACAGAGAGCCCTCAGTGTCCAAGTGTATAAATCCCTGAATGACAGGGTTGTTAATATGGTGTGTTGATAGGGGGTTTGAGTTTCAGAGCCACGAGGTCATGCTTCAGCTGTACACGGCACTGGTAAGGCCACACCTGGAGTATTGCATATAGTTCTGATCACCGCATTATAGAAAGGAAGTGGAAGCTTTGGAAAGGGTTCAGACGAGATTTGCTAGGATGTTGCCGGTATGGGAGGAAGGTCTTACAAGAAAAGGCTGAGGGAACTGAGGCTGTTTTCATTGGAAAGAAGACGTTGGCGAGGTGACTTAATCAAGAATCATAAGATAATCAGAGGCTTAGATCGGGTGGACAATGAGAGACTTTTTCCTCAGATGGTGAAGGCTAACTCAAGGGGACTTAGCATTAAATTGAGGGATAAGAGATTTCAGGCAGATATTAGGGGTAGTTTCTTCACTCAGAGAGTAGGGGGGCATGGAATGATCTGCCTGCAACAGTAGTAGACTCACCAAAGTTTTGGGCATTTGACATACATATGGATAATAATGGAATGGTGTAGGTTAGTTGAGCCAAATGGCCAGTTTCTACTCTGTAGGTACTCTCTGATTCTATGATTCTTTGAGGGCAAATCTGATGTGGTCAATTAACAACTCATCTGTCTATTCTGTGATGTGAAAATACAAAGGAAGGTGTTTTCAATAGTGTTATGAAGCAATATCAGGTCAGCAATAACCTGCTCACTGATGCCCAGTTTGAGTTTGGTCAGGGCCATTCAGCTGATGACAGCCTTGATTCAAAGAAGTTGAGCTCCAGAGGAGAGGTGAGAGTGATTACCTGCAATATCAAGGCACCATTTGACTGGATGTTACATTAGGTGCCCAAGTAAAACTATGGTTGATGAGAATTCAGAGAAAACTGTCTGTTGGTTGCAATAATAACTAACAAAAAGGAGGATGGTTGTTGTTGTTAGTATCAGCAATCTCAGCTCCTGGAGTTCCTCAGGGAATGTCCTGTGTCCAACCATCTTCAGCTGCTTCATCAATGAACTCCCCTCCCACATAAGGTCAGAAGTGGAAATGTTCATTAATGACTGCACCATTTTCAGCACCTTTTGCAACTCCTCAGGTACTGAAACAGTCCAGGTCGAAATAGATCAGGATTTGGACAACAGCCGGCTTGGTCTTTCAAATGACAAGTAACACTTGTATCCCGCAAATCCCAGTCAAGAGCCATCACCAAGATGTTAGAATCTTATCATCGCTCCTCAGCATTCAATGGAATTATCATCTCTAAATTCTGACCATAACAACATCCTATGGTTTTCAGTTGACAAGAAACTGAACTGGACTCACCATATACTGTAAACAGTGAGGCTCCAAATGAGATCAGTGTTAAGTCGCCTGCAACAAATAACTCCACTGTTGACTCTCAAAAGTCTGTTCACCATCTGAGTAACAGAATACTCCACTTGCCCGAATGGGTACAGCTCCAACAACACTCAAGAAGCTTGACACCTTGCAGGACAAAGCAGCCCCCTAATTGTCACCCCATCCACAAATATTCAGTCCCTGCATCACCAACGCAGAGGAGCAGAAGTGTGGAATTTGCACATTCTCCTTGTGTCTGCGTGGGTTTCCTCCAGGTGCTCTGGTTTTCTCCCACAGACCAAAGATGTGCAGGTCAGCTGAATTGGCCCTGCTAAATTGTCCATAGTGTTAGGTGCATTAGTCAGATGGAAATGCGTCTGGGTGGGTTATTCATCGGTGGGTCGGTATGGACTGGTTTGGCCGAAGGGCCTGTTTCCACACTGTAGAGAATCGAAAAACGAATGGCCAGTCAGAGTCTTTATCCCAGGGTAGAAATGTCAATTATGGGGAGACAAAGACTCAAGATGCTATGGAGCAGATCAGAATTCCCCAAAGTATGATAATATGATTTGATTTGATTGGATTTATTATTGTCACATGTACCGAGATTCGGTGAAAAGCATTGTTTACCTTACATAAGTATATCAAGTTAATATAGTGATACAGCTACAGAAAAGGTGCAGGTGAAAGATTAACTCTAAAATATGAATGGTCCATTCATAAGTCTTGTAACAGCATGGAAGAAGGTGTTCTTGAATATTTTGTATATTCTGCCCAATAGAAGAGAGCCTAAGAGTTTATAACTGGGGTGGGAGGGGTCTTTGATTATGTTGGCTGCTTTTTCAATGCAGCAAGAAATATAGATAGAGTCAATGGACGGAAAATTGCGTGATGGACTGGGCTGTGTTCACGACTGTAACTTTGTGCAGTCTGGGCAGAGCAGTTGCCAAACCAAGCTGTGATGCATCTGGATCGGATGCTTTCTATGGTGCTTCTATATGAATTGGTAAGAGTTAGATTTCATCACAGACTGAAGTTAGACTGTACCAATTGTGTGAAAGTGAGTACTGCAGATGCTGGAGATTAGAGTTGAGAGTGTGGTGCTAGAAAAGCACAGCAGTCAGGCAGCATCCAAAGAGCAGGAAAATCAACGTTTCTGATGAAGGGCTTTTGCCCGATAAGTCGATTTTCCTGCTCCGCGGATGTTGCCTGACCTGCTGTACTTGCACCAATTCTTGTTATTCCAGCAGATTCTCCTCATTCTTGTATTCTATGGCTTGACTAATAAATACAAGTATTCCATCTGCCTTCTTCATCAGTTTACCTCCCTGCCCTAAACCTTTAGTCATCTGTGGATTTATATACCAAATTACTTTCCATGGTCCTGCTGTTCACTGTGTAATCCTTGTTAGCCTCCCTGATCTCTCACATTTTAACCTCTCACTCACAAGGTGAATTCTATTTACCATTATTCAGCAGAGCTGACCAATTTGTTGATATTCTCCTCCAGTTTACACCCTCCGTCCCATTATTGACCACCCAACCAATTTGCATAACATATGCAAACTTCTTGATCCGTTCACAAATCCTGAAAATGCACCATAAACAGCAAGGGCCTCAGCACCAAGCTCTGTGTAATCTGACTGGAAACAGACTTCAAGTCATGGAGCTCGGTACCTTTACAATAATTAAAAGGCATCCGGATGGGTACATGAATAGGAAGGGTTTAGAAAGATGCTTGCAAAAGGGACTCGATCTGTTTATGATATCTGCTGGGCATGGGCGATTTTCACCTCAGGGTCTGGTTCCATGCTGTTTGACTCTAAGTCACAGAAACATCCCTTCACTGTCTCCCTCTCTTTCCTATCAATGTGTCACTTTGCTCTGCATCCCACTGGCCTTTACTTGACCAGTTTTCAATGAAGGAGTTTATCAAAAGCTTGTTAAACTCAATGTAGATTAAAGCAAATGCATTTCTCTCATCGACAATCTTGGTTTCCTCCTCAAGAAAAATGAAGTTTATCAAATACAACTTTTACTGAATAAATTCTTACTGCTGGACCTAGTGAGTGTTGGCAGCAGCTTCTGTGGTTATTGGAGATTCCCAGTGGGATCAGGATCACTCTGTCTGAGTATTAAAGGAATCCCTGTGCTGGAATCGATCTTAAATACAGCACTGGTAGTAACAGAGGAGAGAATTCAGGAATTCAGAGAATTTGTGTGTTACTTTCCCGGTACCAGGCTGGAATTCGAGATTATCATCATTCTGAAAAAGAAGGAACAATTTGAATGATCTATTTTTCACAGAATGACACTCTCATGCATTTTCAAGACTGCTTGGAAGGCAGTGATACTCACCATTGATGAAGCAGATGAATATGTTTGGATTTAGCACATTCCCTGATGAACTGCTGCAGTGGTGTCCTGGCGTTGAGATTACTGACACCGTTCTCTGCCACCACCCAAGCTGCAAAACCTGTGCCCATACCTCCCCCCTCACCTTTGTCCAAGGTTCCAGAGGATCATTTCACATCTGGCAGAGATTCTCCTGCACATCCAGCCACCTCATTTATTGCCTGCGTTGCTCTCGATGTGTCTCCTCTACATTGGGTAGACGGAATACCAACTTTTGGAGCGGTTCAGGAAACATCTCTGGGACATCCAAACCACCCGCCTGTTAGAAACAGGCCGAGGGTCCACTCCAGCCCCAGAGTCGCAGCAATGCTCCACAGCTTCTTCTTGCTGCTGTTCAGGCTAAGCTGGAGGGAAAGAAAATGCTAGAACTTTCTCTATTCCTGCAACTATTCCATAGCATTTTCACACAGCTCAACACAAGGTGTGAGTTGGACTGAGATAAATCTGTAAAGTTAGTTAGTCTTTTTTAATGAGTTTCTGAGGAGGAACTTCAATCCATTTCACTGATGGACATCCAGTGATTACATGGATCAGTTTTCTAAATCTGTTAGTTGTACAAATGACCATGAGATTTTAAACAGATTCTCCTCTTCCTGGAGAAATTACTGAGCGACATCACACGACTGTCCCACTTCCTCATCCACATTACATCTGGAACAGCTGGGAATGAGCTGATGGAGACAGATTGTGTTACAGATGGTTAAATTCAGGACAGTGTCAGTTACTGCACACAGATTCTTTGTGTGTGCGTGTTTCTGCACCTCTATGTGTACATTCAGTGCGTTTCTATCTCTGTCTATGTGTGTCTTGTATATGTTTGTCCGTGTCTCTGTGAGTATCTCTGTATATGTGTGTGCCTCAGTGTCTGTGCCTGTTTCTGTCTCCGTATCTGTATCTGTCTGTCTGGCTGGCTCTATCTGACTATTTGTGTGCATATGGGTTAAAATGTCCCAGTGTGTGTCTCTATATTTGTATGTCACACTGTTTCTGTGTCTCTGTGTAATGACTTGTCTGCAGTTTTGGGAGTCAGTGATTCACACAGTGGGGTCGGTCTGCTCTCCCCGGGTCAGTGACAGAGACACAGTGGGGTCAGTCTGCTCTCCCCTGGGTCAGTGACAGAGACACAGTGGGGTGAGGCTGCTCTCGCAGGATCAGTGACAGAGACACAGTGGGGTCAGTCTGCTCTCCCCTGTGTCAGGGACATAGTCACAGTGTGGTCAGACTGCTCTCCCTGGGTCAGTAACAGAGACTCAGTGGGGTCAGTCTGCTCTCCCCTGGGTCAGAGACAGAGACACAGTGGGGTCAGTCTGCTCTCGCAGGGTCAGTGACAGAGACACAGTGCGGTCAGTCTGCTCCCCTCTGGGTCAGTAGCAGAGACACCTCTTTCTCTCTTGCTCTGTTTGATTGTTAGAATAAAAATATGTCATTGCAACTTGGGAATCAGAGTGGGATTGAACATAGTCTCTGTCTAAGCCTGTGGGATTGATGAGCCTTCTGTGTGCCTGTATCTCTGTGAGTGATAATGTACTGACTGTGCGTGTGAAGAAACTCTCTGTATTGCTCCTTGTAACTCAGGTGGAAGGTGGGAAGAAGAGCAGAGGGGAAAGTCAGTGATGGAGTGGAGGGCAGGAGAAGCTGAAATGACAGAGTGAGAATCATGACCAAATGGTGCAAGGATGAGGGTGGGAAGCAACATGGGAGAAGAGAAGAAAATAAAAGGTGGGCGTGTAAATGAAAAGTTCCCCAAATAACTGATGTCCAAAAACAACCAAAATGAAAGAAAATGGTGAGAGTGAGGTAGTCTGTCATGTTCCCTCACTGTTTACAGGATTCATGGTTACTCTCAGATTCTGAATGAATTTTGTCTGGTTTTCCATCATTAACTTGAGTAAGATTAGTTACCCTCAGGTTTAAAGTGAAGCTAATCCAGTGTAGTTTTCTTGCCTTCGTCTGCAGGGATAGTGTTTGTCTGTTTATTTTTTACAGCCCCTGCATTGATTGGCTGCCTTTTCTCCTGATTTTCTTGTTTAATTGTTTAACCATCCACTGTATCTTTGTGATGAACAGAATCCCCATTGGACTCCAGGGTCCAGGATCACAGACATGAGAAACACAGCAATTCAGAGAGGGCGAACAGGAGGAAACCCACCATTTTATTGTTCTCGTTGTCAGGTTCATCCTGTTTTGATTGACCCATTCAGTGAGTTTGGTCCTTACCAGACTGTCACACCCTCGTGATTACCGAGGTGACCTCACAAAAACTGAATATATCACACGAGAAACAGGAGCTATCCTCAAATTGTGGAGCTGCTTTCTGAAACCATGTTTTTTTGCAGCAACCCAAAGACTGTGATGAAATCTCTATGGAAACAATCCCTCAGATTATTTGTAAAAAAATATGGACAAGGCAAATATATTATAGCAGAACATCCCTGTAGCCGAGTCGTAATTTCATTTGTTATTCTATAGTAGAATTCCATTCGTCTCTGAGATAATGAAGAAAGTGATTTTGCACATCCATTCCTTTGATTCCCTGTTGGACATTTGGTGCAGTAGTTTCTGTTCTTTACAATTTATTCTTGCCAGGTTACAGATTGTCTATTCCTACAAACATGGCAAATTTCAAACTTGTGGATCAAAGTCCGAAGCAATGGACTACGTGGTGACATCTAATATATAAACAAACAACAAAGGAATCTGCGACAGATATTGGGAACCAACACATCAGTTATAGGGAAAAGGCAGGAAAGTAGGGTTGAGAATGATCAGGATCAGACATGATCTCATTGATTGGTGGAGCAGACTCAGTGACCGAATCAGTTACTTCTGCTGCTATGGTCTTCTGGTGATCCCTGTACTATTAGAGAAACCCTCCATATTCGGTCTGCCCATGTGACAGCTCACTTGGTTTGCCTCAGCTATTTCTTGTGATTTTACATTTGCTAGTAATTAACTCATCCTGCAGACAAAATTATCTTAAAGCTATAAAAAAAATCTGGGAGCATGATATTGTACAGCATTCCCTTTTGTGGAGGTTGTTACACATAAAGATTCATTTTACTTTCTTCTGCCTGTATGGGTAAACAGCAATGCTCCCACAACTGTCCCAGCTGAGAGACATGTGCAAACAATACAACTCCGACGCTGTTATTAAAATAACAGATTAACAGGTGAAGTTAAACACTGATCCAAATTATTTGAGTGTTTTAAAAAATAAATAACTATGCTGACTTTTGGAGCTTTGTTTGCAATGTCAGAAGACAGCCTGGTGTTGTAGGCAGGAGACACTGAGTCAGTGCTTACTCTCTCCCCTGTTAGAAAGCCACCTTACCCTGAGAGACCTGCTCCTTGATCTCTCCGAGGAGCTGACACATGGATTACATACCTGATGAAGGGCTTTTGCCCAAAACATCAATTCTCCTGCTCCTCAGATGCTGCCTGACTTGCTATGCTTTTGCAGTGCCACACTCTTGACTCTAATCTCCAGCATCTGCAGTCCTCACTTTCACCCATAGGGATTACACAGTCTTTGCTGGAGAATTCATATAACCAAGTGACCCAGAGCAAATTCAGGGAAGGGCTGTAAAATGTGGTGAAATCTCCACAGAAACCAGTCCAGAGATTAGTTGACAAAAAATGTGGACAAGAAAAATCTGTTTCAGCAAAATCTCCTTACAGCTGAATTTATCTGGTACCAAATCTCCCCAATTATCATTGTGTTGTTATCATGCAAATACCCAGATGGGCAGCAGGGTGCAGCAGTGCGCCATGAATACAGTGTGCCATCATGAACTGTGCCTGTGCTCGGTGTCAGCAGTACCAGCCTATGAGGCAGTTGATTGGGGTTGAATTGCGCCTGTGTGCATTTCCTGCGCTGGCTGAGCGGTGACACACTACAGTTCGTTAAAAATCACACAACACCAGGTTATAGTCCAACAGGTTTTCCAACCCAGTCCAACAGAGGCACCTCCACATCAGTGCTGTACTTTCGCAGTGTCTGCTGTGCTGAGCTGCGCCTGTCCCCAGTGTCAGTATTATTCATACACTACACTGATTGAGTGTTGTTGAACTGCGTGTGAGTAACATCTTCTGTGTTGAACTGCGCTTGTGCGCGGTATCTCTCTGATGTAGGCAGATGGACATGGGATAAGAGTATAAGAACATAAGAAAACAGGAGCAGGAGGAGGCTATCTGGCCCTTGTAGCCTGCTCTGCCATTCCACCAGACCATGGCTGATCGAAGCGTAGACTCAGCTCCAGTTACCCAGCCGTTCACAATAACCCTTAGTTCCTTTCCTGTTCCAAAATGTATCGATCTTTGCCTTAAAAACGTTCAAAAGAGGTAGTTTCAATTGTTTCACCGGACAGGGACTTCCATAGATTCACAACCTTTTGGGTGAAGAAATTCCTCGTTAACTCATTCCTGAAGCTGCTCCTCCTTACTTGGAGGATATGCCCCTGGTTCTAGTTACACCCATCAGTGGAAACAACCTCCCGGCTTCCCTTATCTATTTCTTTCATTTCTCTATATGTTTCTAAAAGATTCCCCTTCATTCTTCTAAATTCCAATGAGTACAATCCTAGTCTACCTCATCTCTCCCCTTGAACCAACCCTCTCAATTTCAGAAACAACCTAGTGAACCCCCTCTGCACCCTCTCTCATGCTAATACATCCTTTCCCAAGTAAGGAGACCAAAACTATGCACAGTACTCCAGGTGTGGCCTCACCAGCACCTTATACAACTGCAGCATAGCCTCCCTAGTTTAAACTCCACCCCTCTCGCAAGGAAGGACAATATTCCCTTTGCCTTTTAATGACCTACTGTACCTGCAAACCAAGTTTTTGTAATTCTTGCACAAAGACAGCCAGGTACCTCTGCACAGTTGCATGCTGCAATTTTTCACCATTTAAATTATAATCAATTTTGTTATTTTTCCTACCAAAATGAATGACCTCACATTCCCACAATAGTGAGGATATATTATACTCAAAAGAGTGCAGAAAAGATTTAATAGGGTGCTCTCAGGGCTGGAAGCTTTGATTATAAGGAGAGACTGGAGAGGCTCAAACTGTTTTCTTTGGAGCATAGGAGACAGAGGGGTGACCTTATAGAGGTCTATAAAATCATAGATTCATTAGATAGCCAACTGCTGTTGCCAAATGATTGGGGAATCTAAATCTAGACGACATAGTTGTAAGGTGAGAGGGAAGAGACACAAAAGGATCCAGAGAGCAATTATTTCACAAAAAGGGTGGCAAGTGTTAGGAACGGGCTGCCAGACATAGTGGGGGAGGCGAGTACAATTTCATCATTTAAGAAATATTTGGACAGGTACTTGGATGGGATAGGGAAGGGGAGATGATGGGCTAAACGGAAACAAATGAGATAAGTTTAATTCTGAAAACTGGGTGGTATGGTCAAGTTGGGCCAAAGGGCCTGTTTCCATGCTGTAGACTTCTTTGACTCTATGACTGTGTGCGACCTTGGGGCTCAAGACAATAGCATTGTGTATCTTCAGCTCAAACCATTGAACCCCACTTGCCCCCTCCCCTCTCCAAATTCCCCACAACATCAAGTCTATGGCTCAACCAACCATGAGATAGGGGTACACATCGTTAGAGAATGAGGGAAATCCACAAATTAGTCCCATTGTCAGGGTGGCCGCTGGGGGCCAAAATTGGCTTATTCACAGGATACTCTGTTCTCCAAAGCTCAGTATGACAGTCTCAGCATGGTCACCCTGTCAGGGTAATGTGGAGAAAGCTCCACACTGTATCTAACCCTATGCTGTACCTATTGTGGGAGCACTGGATGTTGAGACTGGATATAAAGAGGGAGAGGCTGAATAGGCTGGAACTTTTTAACTGGAGCATTAGACATCAAGGGATGACCTTGTATAGGTTTATAAAATCATGAAGGGCTTGGATAAGGTGAAGAGCCAAGGTTTTCTTTCCCCAGGCTAGGAAAGTCCAAAACCAGAGGGCATAGGTTTAAGGTGTCGGGGAAAGATTTAACAGGAACCTGAGGGGCATTTTTATCATGCAGAAGGTGGTAGGTGGTTGGAATAAGCTTCCAGAGGAAGTTGTGGAGGTGAGTACACTGACAACATTTAAAAGGTATCTGATCAGGTATATGAATAGGAAGGGTTTGGAGGGATACAGGTCAAGTGCTGGGAAATGGGACTACTTCAGTTTCGGATATTTGGTTAGCATGGATAAGTTGGACCCAAGACTCTATTTCTGTTCTATAAAATGTTACGACTATATGACACACTGTCAGGGCAACGCAGAAACAGAGATCTACACTGTATCAAACATGGCAAAAGTGAAAACTGCAGGTGATGGAGATTAGAGTCGAGAACGTGGTGTTGGAAAAATACAGCATGAAGGGCAGCATTCAAGGAGTAGGAGAATCAATGTTTCAGGAAAAAGCTCTTCATCAGGAATGAAGCCTCATTCTGATGAAGGGCTTTTGCTGAAATATCAATTCTCCTGTTCCTCGGATACTGCCTGACCTGCTGTGCTTTTCCAGCACCACACGCTTGACTGTATCTAAACTGTGGTACCTGTCCTTGGAGCGCTCGATGCTGACACTGAGTGTATCTGCATATGCAAAACCATCCCACAGACTTATATGTGTGTGTGTGCCTGTTTGTATGAGGGAGAGGGAAAGAGTGTCTTTGTGCGTGTGTATGTGGGGAGACAGGGAGAGTGTGCGTCTGTCTGTGTGTGTGTGTGTCTGTGTGTGTGAGAGAGAGAGAGAGAGTGTGAGTGTGAATGCATGTATGTGTGCATGCTTGATAGCATTTGTGTGTGTGAGTGTGATGGAGGCTATGCCTCTGAGAGTGTGTGTGTGTATTTGAGAGAGAGAGGGTGTGTATGGGAGAAAGTCTATGTGAGTGTGTGGGTGTGTGTGAGAATGTGCGTGTGTGTGCATGTCTGTGAGTGTGTATGTGAGTGTATTGTGTGGTGGAGTCACTTGCAGTGTGACATGAACTGAGATCCCAGCTGAGGTGATCCTCATGGGTACTGAATTTAGCTATCATCCTCTGCTCAGTGATTCGGCATTGTTGTGTATCCCAAAGTCTGCTTTTGGAGGATGTTCACCCAAAGATCCGAGGCTGAATATCCTTGACCGCTGAAGTATGCCATCTGGGACGGAACATCTCTGTTTGGCTCTCCATCACCCCCAACACACACACATTCACATACACGCGCTTTCCCTCTCCCTCACACCACACATTGACACACACTCAAGCACATGCACATATACACACACACAGACATGCACAAACACACATATATTCTATGGGATGATTTTGCATTTGCAGATTTGTGTTCGCAGACACATTCTATTTTGTTCAAAAAGCACACAATCTGTAGGCATTCAGTCCATTTGACATTTTATAAATTCCTACTTTGGAAAAGAAGCAATCTGACTCCATGTTGGGATACAGACAGACTCTAACCTCACACCTTTAATGCACTATCTGAGCTGAGATGTCACCTTTATTTTAATAAAAACTGATAAAAACTTATCTCGGGACTGTGACTTGAAAGAAATTTTGGGATTTGCATATTAATCAGTTGAAATCTACACCCCCATTCTAAGTGATTAAAGAGTTAACAACGATCTGGGTTTGTTCATTACATCCCATCAGTTGTATGACACATTGGTCTTTTACTATAAATTTGGTGTCTTGTGATTTTGCCCCCAATGATGAAGTAGCACTCGGAAAGCTTGTATTTTCAAATACACCTGTTGGACCATAACCTGATATTGTGTGATTTTTAATAATATTTAAGACTACAGATGAAGTGCTGGGGAGTGGGGCTCGTGTAGCTTTAGTGTAATTTTGGAGATACAAACGCAAAAGAAAAAAGGGCCTCTTCTGTCCTGTATAATGACATCATTCTAGGATGTTGAAGTTAAGGTTCTGAATTAGTTTTTTTTTTAATTTGCATTTGATTTGAGAAAATATTATCTCGTCTCAGTTCCAGCTATTGCTATTCTCAGTGTCACTTTCAGGTTTTATATGAGAGGGCTCATTCACAGAGAGAATTTCCCCATTGAGCTGTATAACTGAATTAACAAGGAAAATAGTGATATAACAATGTGCAATCGAACAACTCTCAAGGAGCTCTACAACATGATGTATTGAATGACTGAATAGCCTCAGCAAAATGAAGGTCACGACTGAAAATAATATTTAGATATTAATGGGACTGATAGTGAGAGAAATAATGCAAGTCTCGCTGTTTGAAGACAAATTGCAATTAACGTTTGAGAGCCCAATAGGATCTGTCAGATTACTCCAGTCTTTAGGGAATTTCCTTACGTATGTAAATCTTAATGATATTGCATCATTAAAATATACGTGTCATAATCTGTTTGTTTAAAATTATATTTAAAAATTGAAGATGAAATCATACCTTCCCAGTGGAGATACCACACAATGTAAAATAAAATCTCAGGAACGGTCTCATCTCCAGTTCTGAGAGGATTTTCCAATTCCGATAGAATTCCAGCAGCAGGAAGGGAGAGGCTGTTTCACAAGCAGCAAAATGCGTCCTCTAATACAAGTAGTCAGAAAAGTATATTACGCCTCCCTTGCCATTGTTGGTGTTCCTGGTAAGTCTTGTGTCAATTTAAATTATACAAATCTCTCCAAGAAATCATACTTATTTCTGTATATGACTGGCAATTACTTTATTTCCTTTTAGTGCAGTAAATACGATGCCAGATAAAAATGTCCTCACTTACAGTGTTTTAAGGGAATAGTTTGTCAGTTAGAAGACTCCTCGGTAATGTGCACCATTGTCAGTTTCCCTATACTGTGCAGAATGGGTTTACACTGAGGTTGCATTGATGGGGTTTGGCTGAGCACTGGCCCTGGCTGTTCTCGGAAGTGTTTAGCAAGACCACTCTCTCTTTGTGGTGCTTCGAAACCTATTGTCAGTCAGACGGGTTTTGTAACAACAAACCTCTCAGTGACACCTGGTGTTTCCCCATTCCATGATTTAAAGGTATTTTGTTGGTGGATCGTCCTCAGGCATTTTGCTGCAAATGAGAGCCCAGATACAACGTGGGCAATGGGTGGGTTCAGCAGGCCATTATGGAATGAAAAGTGAAGGTCAGCACGGATGGCCTTGAGCAATTTGTGTGTTTTCTTTAGTCAGTGGATATTTGGGGGCACGATATTTGTGAGGAAAGATTACTGGGTTAATATGAATTTCTAATGTGTAATATCAATACTGGTAGTAAACATTTCCAAACTGATTCTGTGGTGTAATTCCTCAACTGAGAGAAAAAAAATCTGTCACTCCCAGGCATGCTGCGTTATCTTGAGATTGACGGGAATGTTGTATACTGTTGATCCAGATCTCCAGGAATCACTCTGAGCGAAGGTATTACTGATCATGGAATTGTACTGAATGGGGATCATGAACCTCAGGCTGGACCCTCTGATTGCTGTGGCCTCATGTTGCTGGGAAGATGTGTCATCGTAGAATTGTACTGAGAGTGCACAACTGCTCGAATTAGATTAGATTACAGATTAGATTAGATTACAGTGTGGAAACAGGCCCATCAGCCCAACAAGTCCACACCGACCCGCCGAAGCGTAGCCCACCCATACCCCTACATTTACCCCTTACCTAACACAATGGGCAATTTAGCATGGCCAATTCACCTGACCTGCACATTTTTGGACTGTGGGAGGAAACCGGAGCACCCGGAGGAAACCCACGCAGACACGGGGAGAACGTGCAAACTCCACACAGTCAGTCGCCTGAGGCAGGAATTGAACCCGGGTCTCTGGCACTCTGAGGCAACAGTGCTAACCACTGTGCCACCGTGCCACCCCTGAATAAGAACTTCTGACCCAGGATTCATGTTTTCCTGTGGGTATGTGTAAACACAGCATTGTAGTAAGCACGGAACACGAAAAGATCAACATTCTTGACGTCAATTGCATGTTTTACTGGAAATACCTTTCACTGTAGATTTGTATTGCACATGGGTCGATAACCTGAAGGAAAATGCAATTCCAGTGGCAATGTGATTCAGTGAGCATCTTTCAATTAGACTTTCGCCAAAGGTGGATTCCTAGATAAAGGAGAACAATTACTCCTAGTGTTACTGGCAGCATCTCGCCAAGTAAAATTAAACTGAGTTGGGCAGCATGGTGGCTTTGTGTGAGCACTGCTGCCTCACACGACCTGGGACCTGGATTTGAGTCTAGCCTCAGTTGACTATTCATTTGGAGTTTGCACAATTTCCCCATGTCTGTGTGGGTTTGATCCGGTTATCTCCCACAGTCCAAAGATGTGCAGGCTAAGTGGATTGGCCATGGGAAATGCGGGGCGACAGGGTGAGGGTAGGGGGTGAGTCTGTGTGGGATGCTTTTCAGATGGTCAGTGTAGAATTGATGAGCTCAATGGTCTGATTCCATATGGGAGAGCTTCAATGATTCTATAAACTTGAGAGGAGCAATTTATCCTTGTGCTCTTGTGCAAGGAGGTGAATCTTTGTCAATGGAATTTAACGTTTTGGGGGGAACTAAATTAAATGGAATAACTAGGACCATAACTTGACTGAAACCATGCCATGCTCTATTCATTTTACATTTTTCATTTCTGATCTGTTCATTCATGTAACTGCTTATGTAATTTGGCAATGCAATGGAGTTCAACTTGGAAAATCTTCGTAGTTGTTTGAATATATTTGGTACTAAGTTTACAAAATGAATCATCCTGTTGGAGGTAATCAAATGTGTTATTTTATTCAAGTGAAAATAGCAAAATCACAATGGCAATTCAATCAAATGTCCCAAATTATCTTTACTTAAATAATATTTTGGCAATGTTTAATTTTCTAGCAAGGTTAGGACAAGCTGTTGGATGTGGCTACACTCTTTCCTTACCTAGATATTAATAAGGTTGGATATCAAGGTAGAAGTATTGACGTAATTTCATGTCTCTGTCTGATTAGATTTAGGTCAATGGCTTTTGAATCTGTAATTCATCATCTATCCGCAGTAGTTTTTTCAAGTGATCACTGCTCTTCACTTTGTTATGTGTGTCCTCCGTGGAACCTCTCAAATTTCGAATCTAATGTTGATCTTGCTTCCTAAAGACCTTTTCTGCAGCCGCAATATTGCATTCCTCATTCTGTTCTATCGCCCTTTGCATGGTATGATCTGTCTGTGCTCCATGGAAAACCAAAACTTTTCACCCTGCATCCGACAATAATAAATCAAATTTTAAAAAAGACATTTTGGTGAGCAGCATATACAATCAGTTTTATGACAACATATAAAATCATTAAAATATAATAATCGGAGTACAACTGTTTTGTTTTAACAAATAAATAACTTTAGTATTTGCAATATTATGATTATAATTAATAATTGAATGGAGAGCATTGCCGAGAATTAACAGTGAAGAATACTGAACTTGATACATTAAATATAGTAAATTATGAATGAGATATTTGACCTTAGACATAATGGTTTGATTCTGCCCACCATCTGTAGACTAACAGAGCTCACAAATCCAATTTCCAGAATTGTGAGCATTTCTCTTCTTTTAAATTGAGAATGACAGTCATTCTAATTCTGTTGGGTGTCCAAATACTGTCACATTGCCCATTCTTTTGTTCACAGCCTTTGACCTTCCAACACAGGGCACATTAGCACAATAGTGGTTAGCATTGCTGCCTCACTGTGCCAGAGACCCAGGTTCAATTCCAGCCTCAGTTGACTGTGTGGAGTTTGTACATTCTCCCTGTGTCTCCACAGGTTTCCTCTGAGTGCTCTGGTTTCCTCCCACAATCCAAAGATGTGCAGGTTAGGTGAATTGGCCATGCTCAATTGCCCATAGTGTCCAGGATCATGAGGGTTAGGTAGATTAAGTTTGAAATTGCACAACACCAGGTTAGAGTCCAACGGGTTTATTTGGAAGTATTGGCTTTTGCAGCATTACTCCTTCATCAGGGAGCTGTGGAGCAGGATCACGAGACACAGTCTGAGCTAAGATGTCACTTTTTTTTCTAAAACCTGAAGTTATCTTGAGAATGTGACTGGAACGATGTTCAGGGATTAACATATTAATGAACTAAAAGTCATTCTAGAAGATGAAAGACTTAATAAAAGTCTAGGTTTGTTCAATGTATCGTTTCAGTTGCATGACACTGAGATCTTTTGCTACAAATTCTGTGTCTTATGATCCTACTGCTCAGCTACCTGATGAATGAGCAGTATTCCGAAAGCTCACACTTCTGTGTAAACCTGATGGACTATAAACTGGTGTTCAGCACCATTTACAATTTCTTAAATAATGGAAATATCTAAGTCCGTATATAATAGGATAAAATCAAGATTTGGCTTGTAATTGACAAGTGACATTCACATTCCACAAGTACCAGGCAATGACCATTTCCAAAGCTGAGAATCTACCAATCTCCCATTGGCTTATGATGACCTTATCATCACTGAATGCATGACTCGCACCAACCAGCAAACTAGTACCAAGAAAATGACCTGAAACATTAGTCAGAAATGCAGCCACCATGACACATTAGCATGGCAGAACTCCCATTCCCTAACTGGGAATTGAACTCAGGCTTCGGGGTTGAGAGTGCCGAATCTTAACCCCTGATAAAAGGTTCTGATCAGAAACATTGACTCCCCTGCTCCTCCGATGCTGCTTAACCTACTTTTCTCAGCTCCACACTTTATCCACTCTGACTTTCCAGCAACTGCAGTCCTCACTATTTCCAAGAAAATGGCCTGTACAGCCTTCCTAGAGTGATAGCCATGGGACAATGTCAGATAGTCTGGTTACTCAAGCTCCCTGCCTGCCTCTCCAATCCATGTCTACCATCCAGAAAACATTACTGAGGTTTGGGATGGATTGCTCTCCATTTATCTGGCTGAGAGCTGGTCAAATATAACATTGAGTGCAATACTCACAAAGCTCCACATTATGCAGGACAAAAAGCTAATTGAATGGTGTGTCAATCTTTACATTCAGTGCTCATTCCCTTCACCAATGATATGCATTACCAGCATTGAATACTAATTGCAAGATGCAAAACAGGAACACTCAAGTTTCGTTCAACAGAACTTCCCAAACCTGTGACCTCCATCACCAATAATGAACAAGTGCAGCAGATGCATAGAAATGGCATCACATGCATGATTCCTTTCAAACCAGATTGCAATCTGACTTGAAAATGTTTCATTGTTCTATCACTATTACTGAGTGAAAATTCTGCAACACTTCTCCAAAACATTAAAGGTTTTCTTGCATTCCACCTAACGCAGATGTTCAAAAAGTCAGATCTTCAACATCATGACAAAGGTGAATATAGCTGGGCAATGAATACTGGCTGAGCCACTAAAGCTCACATTCCGTTTAAAAATAATCACTATTCCCACACCTGCAAAAGAATATCTCTGATCCTGAAGTGGTGTAGGTGTCCAAGAGAATGTCCCGTATGGTGGGCAGCAGGAGAAATGTTCAAAGTGAAAGGGGGATGCTTGGTGTTGAGGTTGTGCCGAATTCAGGGAATCAGTTATCCCAGTGGATAATCCTGTGAAGTAGCTTATTTTGCTGAGTACAATCAGTTTCTCAACTTTACTGGCCTCAAAGCCAGGAGACAGATCCTTTTGCCTTGATTGTCTGTCATGGATATATGTATTGGTGTTGCCTACTCCAGGAATTATGTTGAATTGAGCGGAGGATCTCTTATCTTCAAAAGTGGATCAATTTTCAGGGTGTCATATTTGTGATCATGGATTCAGTATGGGGATATTCAAAAAGCAGGGAGTGGTCTAAAAGGTGCAGTCATCTGTACCAGGGAGTTGGCTGTGCCCTGGGAGCTCCACTTTCTCTTATTCATTGAAGAAATGTGGGTATTGTTGGCTAAGCCAATATTACCACCCTTCCCTAATTGGCCAGAGGGCAGGTAAGAGTTTACCAGGTTGTTGCGGGTTTAGAGTCATATGTAGGACAGACCAGAGAAGATTGGCAGACTTCCTTCCCTGAAGGACATTAGTAAACCAGATGGATTTTTTTCGCAAACAACTGACAATCATTTCATTATCATTCCACATCAGAATTCTAGATTATTCTTGAAGTTGCACCATCTGCCATTGCAAACATCGATCCCAGCTCTGAGAACATTACCTCGATTTCTGAATTAATAGTCTTATGATAAGACTATTAGGCCATCATCTCCCTTATTCTTTAGCATTGACCAGAATCCATAAAAGAATTATTTGATACCAAGCAACGTTATTGGATTTCTAGTACAAACTGTGCTACAATTCTAGTCATCTCTGTGGAGAATTCTGGTGAAACAATGGAGATTCCTAGCCCCAGTATGTGTTCTGAATCTGGGAGGGAGGTCTCCATTCACAAGGAGAGGACCTGGAAGAAAAGATTAGTTGTAGCATCCTGAACCTCAGACAGAAAGCTTTGCTTCAAACCAGATAAAGTATTTGATTTCTAAACTGGAAAGTTGCAATGACAAATGCTGCAAGGATTCAGGTTTTATTTGAGTGGGGGCTGTGACGTACAGTCTTGGACACGTGGACTAAGTCCATACCACAGTTCTAATGATAGCAATGGGTAGACAACCTGGAAATGATGGTTGGCTTCACTGCTGAATACTTTCATAGCTCAGAATGTCAGGATGTCCCATCTTTCTCACAAGGAAGGGACTCAAAACTCCATGATTTGCCTGTATATATTGTAGAAGTCATCCATTCCTGTACACGGTGGAGTGATTCAATTCCCAGTACTGTAGTTTAAAGCATGTCTGATGTGCAATTCTGGAGGCAACCTAGGTGTGGATACTCCGAAAATGCATGCAGGACATTTACAATCGCTATCCAGATTATGTGTCACCCGTTCTTTATCTTACTGACCCTAGGTGTCTTCAAATGGATGTTGTGTTCTAATGGAAAATTCCAGCCAGTCAGAGTAAATCATAAAGCAGCTGAAATCAATAATAATAAATCCATTGATCCCCAATAAATCATTGCGAACATGATAATGTTTCTGTGAGCAATCTGCTGCTCATGTTCTTCCTTTTGTATTTTAAAAGTGTGAATGATTCATTTAGAGTGTTTGCTGTTGTTCAGATTCTTTGAACTTTGCATGATGTAGAAAAACAATTAACTTTGTGCTAAATCCGTGACTTATATTCTGGGCTCAGGGACCATGCATGCTTAATTTGTAACTTCAAGATACTTTTCTGCTTTCCCTCCCTTACAGTTAATCTATTGGCAATTATATTCTTGCCTGGGAGCAAGTGTGGGCTTTCTACATGCACGACTCGTTATCTGGTGGCTATGGCAGCATCTGATCTCCTGTTTGTTACATTTGATGTCATACTTCGTCGATTCCGTTACTATTATTATCCACGGTGTTTCCTGGACATCACTCCTGTTTGTCGTGTTATCTCTGTAGTGAGCCGCTTGACCATTGATACTTCTGTCTGGTTTACTACTGCTCTTTCACTTGATCGATTTGTTGCCATTTGTCTTCATCAGATGAAAACTAAATATTGCACAGAGAAAACTGCGATGAGTGCTCTAGCAGCAATTTGTATTTTCTTTTCTTTAAAGAACATTCCAAACTATTTCCGATTTAAATCTGGAAAGATCAGCAAAAATGTTCCATGGTACTGTTATACCAGGTCCAGTTATTTCAAAGACCGTCGGTGGCAAAGTTTTAAATATTTTGAAAACTTTTTAACACCTCTGTTCCCATTCACTTTTGTTCTCTTTCTCAACATTTTGACTGTCAGACACATCTTTGAGGCCATTAAGGTGCGTAAAGAACTGAGGGGTCACAGAAAAACAGAGAGTGACCCAGAGATAAACAGCAGACGGAATTCTGTGATTTTACTCTTTGCAATATCCACCAGCTTTTTACTTCTCTGGTCACTGTATATTTTATATCGCTTTCAAGTTGCTTCTCTTTTGGATTCTGATGCTTTTTATCTCTTTGAACAACTCGCATATATGCTACGGAGCCTAAGCTGCTGCACAAATGCATTTATTTATGTGGGGACACAGAAAAAGTTCAGAGACCAGTTAAAATATGCAGTGAAATATCCAGTTATAAAAATAATTCAAATGATGAATAAATCCAAGGAACTGAGAGCCAACATTAACTGAGTGGATGATGGAACGAGGAGTTCACGTGGGAATGGACCAAAAGGAGAAGGAAGAACAGCAATATGATAACGTTCCTTTTCTAATGGGCTTCTCCATCTGAGAAGTCAAATGAAGGAGATTGTATGAGCAGCGAGTGTGGAATGCTATCTGCATCAGTTTACTAACTGAAAGCTGAAAAACAACAGCATAATTGAAACAGGAATTAGACATGTACTAAAATAAAATTCATTCCAAACAAACCTTTCTTCGCAAGTGAACCAGAAACAATAAAAATTATCCTGGTGGAAATTATCATTGTTCACTATAAGCCAGAGTGGGAGAAGTAATGACAGGCTCCTATCTGCTCTTCCTCACTGAATTTTCTGTTCCACACATCTGGATAAAAGTTAAAAGAAAAACATTACTGTTGTGAAGTGTAAATAATGTATTGCATAATTTCTCAGTCTTTTGATTAATTTACTTTGTCTGTTGTCCAGTCCACACCTCTTTAAAATATATCTAGGACATAGCCTAGATTCTAACTTTTATCTCACTTTTAGATGAGTGTAAGGCATTATGGTCCAGATGTGATTTGTTTGGTCAAATTACTGGATTTTAAGGAAAACACACTTTTAATCTTACACCGCAGATAAAATACAAACCAAACAAAAATCCCAAGAATTGGGATAACATTGATTCTATTGAAGTAAGTAACAAAATAATGTATCATTTAACTTCTAATCATCAACTGTTCCATTATAACAGCATCCCATAAACAGACCCTTGGCAAAGGCAAATTCAGCAAAACAGATTTTTTACAAGCTATCCAGTCCCGGAGAAAGGAACACCAAATTAACCAATCTACAAACAGAGAAAGCACTCATCCTTATAGCTGCAGCAGAGAGAGCGGTATCTATTTGTGGTTATGGATATGTATCGAGGAGTTTCAACAGCCAATTCCTACCCCTCAACTTCAACTGAAAGCAAAACTAAAAGCCTGGCTCTGTATGAGTTCACTCACTCATACTTGTTATCTCTGATCATAATTAACACAATGTTGTTTACCTGCTGTTTCTGAAGCAGACATTCCAGTACCACTGTGGCAACACCTCTCTGCAAGAGAAACAGTGCAGACCAAATCTCTCTTAAAGAAACAGTACCATCACACTATTTCCATGCAGTTCACCCTTGACTGTTGGCTGATATTGCTCCCTTTCTTTATTCATTTCTTTCATAATCCAGTGTTGATATGGGAATCCAAGGCGCAATCAGAGAGCTTGGTGGCAAGTTAGATCGAAGCTCGGGAATGGGGTCGGATGTGGCAGATGAGCCGATATCCTCAGTGCTTCAATGAAAAGATTCTGTGGCTCTCACTGACTCCATCGAGCTGAGCAGTAACGGATTCTGAATGAATCCAGTTTTCTTGTGGTTTCATAATGGAGCCTCAGGTAAATTTAACAAGATAGTTGTGCCATCAAGAACATTCCTTTTTTTTCATCTGTAAAACAGCTCAGCCCTGCCTCAGCTGAGGGCCACACTCTCTCAGAATTGCAAAGGACCCACTCTGTTCTACATCCTCAGGAGAATTCATACTCTCAACAAACAGTATTTCAACTCCATCTCAAACATCAAAAACTGTAAGTACAACAAACTTTTATCTACCCACCTCCATAACCAGCGCTCCTCAAACATTCCAGAAGATTTCCCCGGCCTCTGGAACTACTCAAATGCCATTAGCCATGTGGCTGGTGCAGCTGCCACCTCCACGCTGATTGAATATGTAACTTCCGCCCCATTCCCTTCCGCCTCTCACAATTCCTCATGCATCACACGTGACATCACTTCCCCCCCACATCATCGCTGATGTTACATGCTCAGTGACTTCCGCCACCCCTACTGCCGTGTC
>NC_057748.1:23612551-23613271 GCF_004010195.1 Chiloscyllium plagiosum | reverse complement strand
CACCCTCCTCTAGCTTATCTCTCCACGCTTCAGGCTCTCTGCCTTTATTCCTGATGAAGGGCTTTTGCCCGAAACGTTGATTTTACTGCTCCTCGGATGCTGCCTGAACTGCTGTGCTTTTCCAGCACCACTAATCCAGCTCCTAAAGCCATCCTGGCCTCAGTCCCTAATTGGTGAAATAGTCATTCATCCCGTTGTTACCTCTGGACACTTGTAAGCAGCATCATGTCAGCCTGACACCAGATTATAAACTGTTTACTTCGTCCAAATTTCTTCTGCTCTCCAGGTTTGCTTTCCCAACAAATCTCATTCCCTGATCATTCACTGACCACAGTGACCTACACAGTCACATTCTCCTTTCAATTCTCACCCACCTGTTGAAAATGTTCCAAGCTCTTCCATATATTTCTTTACTTTCTTGCGCTGACGTAAATCCTCTCGGAGAACGTGAGGACTGCAGATGCTGGAAATCAGAGTTGAAAAGTGTGGAGCTGAAAAAGCACAGCTGGTCAGGCAGCATCTGAGGAGCAGGAGAGGTTATGCTCGATACATCGACTCTCCTGCTGTTCGGATGCTGCCTAACCGGCTGTGCTTTTCCAGCACCACACTTTTCGACCTGACATAAATCTTGTTTTGCAAAATCTCCATGAAAATGTTCGATTACATTACAGTGTGGAAACAGGCCCTTCGGCCCAACAAGTCCACACCGACCCGCCGAAG
>NC_057748.1:23588651-23612532 GCF_004010195.1 Chiloscyllium plagiosum | reverse complement strand
GTGGGAGGAAACCGGAGCACCCGGAGGAAACCCACGCAGACACGGGGAGAACGTGCAAACTCCACACAGTCAGTCGCCTGAGGCGGGAAGTGAACCCGGGTCTCAGGCGCTGTGAGGCAGCAGTGCTAACCACTGTGCCACCGTGCCGCCCACTAACATGTTTTGCTATGCTATAAATGTCACCAGCTGGTGTGATGGTGAAAAAATGTAACAGATTGCAATCCATTCAGTCAAATGAAGGGGCAGATAAGAATTCCAGGAACAATGGTAAATCTGACATTTGGGAGCAATTCAGGACACAGCAAAGGATTACCCAGAAACTGATCAGGCAGAGAGAGGGAATGTGAAAGCAGCTTCCCCCTGAAGCCAAGATCCCTCTTACATTTCCAGGTCATTTCCAACCTCATTTGTCACCTCCCCAACAGCACTCACAAACGTATCTATGAGAATGTTCATTCCAGTTCTAACAAGATATAAACTGTCCATCTTGTAGAGTTCTAGCCTGCTCCAGAGCTGTTCCAGAATTCTCCAAAACATGCTGCCTGCCCTCCTGAACTAATTTGCCAGCCACATGTTAAACCATTCCATTATTCTGATCAGCACATGGGACTGGCAGTGAGTCTGAGATTACTGTGTTACCTGTTACAGGATCTGTGTTGCAAGTCCCAGCTTTTCAATCTTATCCCGAGCTCCCTGAAATCTGTTTTATAGACCACACCCCGGCCTTCTGACCGAGGTCTTTGTCACTGTTTTTCTGACCTTTCTGTCCAGCTGAGCTGTACACACAGTCACTGATGAGACTGTGAAAAGCAGAGAAGAGTATTTCATTCCCTCTTTCACACAATCCATCACTCACCAAATTCACTCACTGTGAGATCACTGCTTTAAACTCTGTCAATCTCTTGCTGTCCCTGCACTGTAACTATTTTGATGACATAGTGCAAAGGCTTAATTCAATCCATAGAGATACACTGTTTTCAATTCGGAAAGAGCAAGTGCCTGCCATGGGAATTGTGGGTACTTCAAACCGGAAGAGACTTGCACTTTATCCAACCCTGTCTGTCCCTGTCCTGGGAATGTGTGATAGTGACAGAACAGGGGGAGGTTTATTCTGTAACCAGACCATAGGATTGGTTTTCTGGGAAGTGTTGAGGGATCTTGCTTCACCTGTAAATAGGGAGCCAGCAGAGAGAGTTTTACTTGGTCTAGCCATGTATAAAGGGAGCCAGCAGGGAGAGTTTTACTTGGTCTAGCCATGTATAAAGGGAGCCAGCAAAGGGAGTTTTACTTGGTCTAACCATGTATAAAGGGAGCCAGCAGAGAGAGTTTTACTTGGTCGAGCCATATATACAGGGAGCCTGCAAAAGGGGTTTTACTTGGCCAAGCATGTATAAAGGGAGCCAGCAGAGGGAGAGGTCTGTTCTTGGGTCTCTGATCTTGTCTCGTTTCCCTGCCCTAATCAAAATTGAAATGTAAATTTCAAGACAATTAGAACAAACAAACAGTTCAGAACAGGCCCTTTGGCCCACGATGTTAATCCTAATGTAAAATAAACTAACCTAATCTACACACCCATCAATTCACCCCGTGCCCAGCAGTTGCTTAAATGTTCCTAATGACTCTGCTTCCACCACCACCACTGGCAACACATTCCATGCATTCACAACTCTCTGCGTAAAGAACCTACCTCTGACGTCTCCTCTATACCTTTCTCCTAATATCTTCAAACTGTGACCCCTCATACCAGTCAATCCTGCCCTGGGGAAAAGTCTCTGGGGGCCGGGTCGGTGTGGACTTGTTGGGCCGAAGGGCCTGTTTCCACACTGTAAGTAATCTAATCTTGACTCTATCCATGCCTCTCATTACCTTGTATACCTCGATTAGGTCCTCTCTTCCTCCTCCTCTCCAGAGACAAAAGTCCGAGCTCAGTCAACCTCTCTTCAAAAGGCAAGCCCTCCAGTCCAGGCAGCATCCTCGTAAACCTCTTTGCACTCTCTCCAAAGCCTCAGGATCTTTCCTACAGTAGAGTGACCAGAACTATACACAATATTCCAAGTGTGGTCTCACCAGGGACTTGTAGAGCTGCAACAAAACCTCGTGGCTCTTAAATTCAATCCCCCTGTTAATGAAAGCCAAAACACCATTACCAACCCTATCCACTTGAGGGATCTATTTTCTTGAACACCAAGATCCCTCTGTTCCTCCACACTGCCAAGAATCCTGTCTTTAGTCTTATATTCAGCATTCAAGTTCGACCTTCCAAAATGCATCACTTCACATTTATCCAGGTTGAACTCCATCTGCCATTTCTCAGCCCAACTCTGCATCCTGTCTATGTCACGCTAAGCCTTCGATACTATTGACAACACCTCCAACCTTTGTGTCATCTGCAAATCCACTAACTCACCCCATAACCTCGTCATCCAAGTCATTTATAAAAGCTACAAAGATCAGAGACCCAAGAACAGACCCCTGCGGTACACCACTCAACACTGACCTCCAGGCTGAAAACTTTCCATCTATAACCAGTCTCTGCCTTCTGTCAGCCAACAATTCTGAATCCAAATAGCCAAATCTCCCTGTATCCCATGCCTCCTGACTTTATGAATGAGCCTACCGTAGGAAACCTTAACAAATGCCTTGTTGAAGTCCATATACACCATATCCACTGCTCGACTTTCATCGACCTGTCTTGTCACCTCCTCAAAGAACTCAATAAGATTTGTGAGGCATGACCTGCCCCTCACAGAGCAATGCTGACTGCCTTTGCCAAATGCTTTGTCAACACTATGCTTTGCCAAATAGTCATAAATCCTATCCCTCAGAATTCTTTCCAAAACTTTGCTGACCACAGACTGACTGGTCTGTAATTTCCAAGGATTTCCCTATTACCCTTCTTGAAAAGAGGAACAACATCCGCCTCCTTCCAATCCTCTGGTACGACTCCTGTGGAGAGTGAGGACGCAAATATCCTCGCCAGTGTTTTAGCAACCTCCTTTCTCACTTCCCAGAGCAGCCGAGGCTAAATCTGGTCTGGCCCTGGGGACTTATCAATCTTAATGTTTTCCAAAATTTCAAAAGCTTCTATTCCATTCTCCCAGTTTCTCCATCGCGTTGCATCTGTTCTGATGTTGCCAACTTTGACAAGGGAACCTTCTTACTCAGCAGAGGACTCCTGAGCACCATTATTGAAAGGGCCCTCAGCCGGGTCTGACCCATCTCCTGCACTTCAGCCCTCACATTCACTCTTCCCTCAGTAGTGATAGGGTCCTGACTTATCCTCAGTTACCATCCCCAAGCATGGACATCCAGAGGATCATTAGCAGTCAATTTGGCCACCTTCATTGGGATGCAACCAGCAGACATGCATTTCCCTCCCCTCCCTTGTCTGCCTTCCACTGGGACTGTTCCCTCTGGGACATACTGGCCCACACCTTCTTCCCAACACATCCCTATCCTCCCACAGCCCCATGGCACCTTCCTGTGCATTCACAGACGGTGTAACACCCATTTGTTTACTTTTTCCCTTCTCGATATCCAAGGGCCCAAACACACCTTCCAGGTGAAGCAGCACTTTAACTGCGCTTCACTCAACCTAGTCTATTGCACTAGTTGTTCACAAAATAGTCTCGTCTACAGTAGGAAAACAAAGCATTGAGTGGGTGAGCGCTTCACAGAACAACTACATCCTGCCTGCAAAAAAGACCATCAGCTTTCAGTTGCCCATCACCAACACACCACCACGCTCCCTGTCGCTCCAACACACCACCACGCTCCCTGTCACTCCAACACACCACCACACTCCCTGTCACTCCAACACACCACCACACTCCCTGTCGCTCCAACACACCACCACGCTCCCTGTCGCTCTAGCACACCACCACACTCCCTGTCGCTCTAACACACCACCACACTCCCTGTCGCTTCAACACACCACCACGCTCCCTGTCGCTCTAACACACACCACGCTCCCTGTCGCTCTAACACACCACCACGCTCCCTGTCGCTTCAACACACCACCACACTCCCTGTCGCTCTAACACACACCACGCTCCCTGTCGCTCTAACACACCACCACGCTCCCTGTCACTTCAACACACCACCATGCTCCCTGTCGCTCTAACACACACCACGCTCCCTGTCGCTCTAACACACCACCACGCTCCCTGTCGCTCTAACACACACCACGCTCCCTGTCGCTCTAACACACCACCACGCTCCCTGTCGCTCTAACACACCATCACGCTCCCTGTCGCTCCAGCACACCACCACGCTCCCTGTCGCTCCAACACACCACCACGCTCCCTGTCACTCTAACACACCACCACGCTCCCTGTCGCTCCAGCACACCATCACACTCCCTGTCGCTCTAACACATCACCATGCTCCCTGTCACTTCAACACACAATTACGCTCCCTATCGCTCGAACACACCATCACGCTCCCTGTCGCTCGAACACACCACCACTCTCCCTGTCGCTCTAACACACCATCACGCTCCCTGTCGCTCTAACACATCACCATGCTCCCTGTCGCTCTAACTCACCACCACACTCCCTGTCACTCTAACACGCCACCACACTCCCAGTCACTTCAACATACTACCACGCTCCCTGTCACTCCAACACAACAACACGCCCCCTGTCAATTCAACACACCACCACGCTCCCTGTCACTCCAACACACCACCATGCTCCATGTCACTCTAACACACCACCACGCTCCCTGTCACTTCAACACACCACCACGCTCCCTGTCACTCTAACACACCACCACGCTCCCTGTCGCTCTAACACACCCACACCACCACGCTCCCTTCGCTCGAACACACCACCACACTCCCTGTCACTTCAAAACACCATGGTCCCTGTCACTCTAACACACTACCACGCTCCCTGTCGCTCCAACACACCACCACGCTCCCTGTCAATTCAACACACCACCACGCACCCTGTCGCTCCAACACACCACCACGCTCCCTTCACTCTAACACACCACCACGCTCCCTGTCACTTCAAAACACCATGGTCCCTGTCACTCTAACACACCACCACGCTCCCTGTCACTCCAACACACCACCATGCTCCCTTCACTCTAACACACCACCACGCTCCCTGTCGCTTCAACACACCACCACGCTCCCTGTCGCTCTAACACACCACCACGCTCCCTGTTGCTCTAATACACCACCAAGCTCCCTGTTGCTCCAACACACCACCACGCTCCCTGTCACTTCAACACACCACCACGCTCCCTGTCGCTCTAACACACCACAATGCGCCCTGTCACTTCAACACACCACCACGCTCCCTGTCGCTCTAACACACCACCACGCTCCCTGTTGCTCTAATACACCACCAAGCTCCCTGTTGCTCCAACACACCACTACGCTCCCTGTCGCTCCAACACACAACAATGCTCCATGGCCAAAATCTCTGTCTTGCGCTTGCTGCAATGCTCTGCAATGGTCAGCACAAGCTGGCAGAACAGCACCTCATTTTATACATGGGAGGTCTACAGCTTTCTGCGCTTAATATTGAGTTCATCGATCATAGTGCTTGATGCCCCTGTTCTCATTTCCTTACCCGCACATACTTTGTGTGTGCCTTGTTATCACACTTTTTTAAATGGACATTCAAAGGATGAGTGCGTCACTGGTTATGCCAGAGACCTCGGTCATCTTCTGGTGACCGGTTTTAATCCTGCCATGGCACGTCCAACGTGAGAGTGTTCTGCTTTTGGGCAATATTCATTAAACAATCAGGACTGTGCTAATAATTATGACAAAAATCAATTTAAAATTATTAATTGAGTTTCTATTCTGATGCATTTGCACATGCTGGAAACACAGGATGGAGTTTTATCTCAACAAAAGGAATTAGTATATATTTTGCGCCACTTTTACTGACAAAGACAAAGGGCTAGCAGTCATGAATTCCCATGTCAATTTTCTGACCGACCAGTGTTTACTTCCCTACTTGGAGAACTAGGATTGATAGTTACCAGTTCCTGCAGCATCTCCATACCATTGATAGCACAAATAGTGGCACCCTCTTCTCATGCTGTATAAATTGGTGTGCCTTATCTTGAGTCTGTTTCTTGCATCCCAATCTTGATGAATCTGAGAAACATAGTTGAAAGTACAACCACTTACAAAACTGAACATTACTAATACCTTCCTGGGCCTTTGGAGACTAACTGTCTATCTCCTGTACACAGATATTTTTTGTCGTTGTGTACAGGTATGAACACCTTGCACATTCTTCCCAGTACAACAAACTAGCATGTTGTCCCAACCCCCACCCCCACCACACACCACCACCACAAAAAAAAGTTACCAAGCCATCTAGAATTTGGAACAGTTCATGCGACCTCGTTATTCTTTATTCGCACCCTAAAGACAAACCCAAACAGTCTTTCATAGCTCGGTATTTTATCAGAGACCATTGAACAACTTGGGGTACTGCGTCCAGGCCATCAGGCTAGACTGCTGGTCTTGACCACAAAGGTATCTGCTTCTGCCTTCCTATTTGGGATGTTTCCTGAATTCCTTGTTTCATTTTCTACCAAGGCTTTCAGTTCTGCATCAGGAGAACCTTGCAGCTCCTGCTGTCTCCTGTTGTTCCATAATAACTGTCAGGGCAGACATTGTTCCTGGCCACTGCCAGGGTCTACTCCAGTCAAAATGCGCCACTACGTTGACGTACATGCTGGCTTGTAGTGCAGGATGGCTTGAACTCATCAAGTCTCATAGAAACATAGAAACAGAGAAAAAATACAGCGCAGTACAGGCCCTTTGCTCTCATAATCCTGCATCCCTGTTCGGCCACTTAAATGATGTAAGTATGTAACTGGCTGCATGATGTAAGTATGTAACTGGTTTGCCTGCTGCCTGCATTGGAAGAAACAGTTGCAGATTAATTGTGTGCCATGATCCTGATGCTTAATTTCCAGCTTTAGTGAATTTTGGGGTTGGAATGTCTGCAGTTGTAGGGAAGAATAAAGCCAAAAGCCACTTAAAATAGTCACCAAGAAATCAAGTAGAGAATTTTAAAAACATTTCTTCAAGAGATTTTTGAGAATATGGAACCCATTGTGAATTCTGTAAGTTTTTAAGGAGAAGATAAATATGCTTATGAGTCAGAAGAATCTTAGATTAGAAAGCTAGATCAGAAGACTTGAGTAAAACAAGTGACGGCATGGGTGGGTTGAAGAGCTTTTTTCTGTTGTGTATGTTTTATGCAATTCTATATCATACATATTAGAACAGGATATATTGGATTTGGTGATGATTAAATGAGAAGTACTTGACATTTTTGTGTCAAGCATAATCATAGAATTGAATTGGATATTAATCTTGTGTGAGAAGTGCAAATTGCATTTAAGTAAAGCAGATTTTCTATGGATAAGAAATCAGTTGCTATTAGTAAACTTGGCTGAACTTCTCAAGATTAAACCCGCAGCCAAACACTGGGAAGTTGTGACATCTATACTTTTCTTCATGGGAAGCTAGTATGTGCACCTAAAAAGTAGAGACCATTATACATCTAAGCAGCTGCTGTGATAAGAAATAACAAAGCTAAAAGAAAGATCTGTGCGAAACAAGAAGGACAAGTTTTAGATTATTTACAGTGTGGAAACAGGCCCTTTGGCCCAACAAGTCCACACCGACCCGCCGAAGCTCACCCACCCATACCCATTCCCCTACATTTACCCCTGCATCTAACACTACGGGCAATTTAGTATGGCCAATTCACCTAACCTGCACATCTTTGGACTGTGGGAGGAAACCGGAGCACCCGGAGGAAACCCACGCAGACACGGGGAGAATGTGCAAACTCCACACAGTCAGTCGCCTGAGGAGGGGTCTCTGGCACTGTGAGGCAGCAGTGCTAACCACTGTGCCACCATACCGCCCACAAAGTTCAGTATAGATTGTTTTTCTTTTAAAATGGAGAGAAATGTGAATATGAAAAAATGGAAAATATGAAAGCTAGAGGTGAAATTATTTGTAAGATACTTAGGGGAAAAGCAAATATAGGGCCACGAAAGATGGATATCAGTGGTATAGGACATGCCAAATTTGTTCCTTGGAAAATGTGGGCAAATTAGTGGTGGTGGAGAGTAACCTAAAAATATAACATTGGAGAGAAAAATAATCATTTTAGCATAGGCTGTAGAAATATTTATTTTAAAAAAGTGACATAAGATGAACATATCTCCAGGACTTGATGGATTTCATAATAAGGTACTCGTAGAATCATAGAAATTATGATACAGAGGACGCCATTCAGCCCACTCTGTCTATGCCTGACAAATAAAACTCTCTGGTCTGATCTCACTGTCAAGCTTTTTAATCCACAGTATTGTAGGTTTTAGTATTTTAAGTGGACATTAGCTGTAATGAGGGTGTAAAATTATTACAGAAATAATGTTCTTTTTAAAAATGTTCTGTTTCAGTGATATACTTTTTGGATACAGAAAATTACAAATGCCACTTGTTATTGGAGTAGGGAAGAAAGAATATTGGCACCTGCAAGCCTGCTATTTTAATATAAAGATCAAGTGATGAGCATTTTTGAACAAGTATTGGCTGATCAGATACCTTGGTTTTGTCATGTCCGGCAGCTGGGACTAGATTGATTCAGAGATGCTGGTGTTGGACTGGGGTGTACAAAGTTAAAAATCATACAACACCAGGTTATAGTCCAACAGATTTAATTGGAAGCACACTAGCTTTCGGAGCGACACTCCTTCATCAGGTGATTGTGGAGGGCTCGATCGTAACACAGAATTTATAGCAAAAATTTACAGTGTGATGTAACTGAATTGATTGTCTGTTAAGCCTTTCATCTGTTAGAATACATTGATAGTTTCACTTCTTTCATGTGTAAATCACAAAACACTTTTTTTTAAAGTTGCATTCTCGGGTTAGCTGTGTTACGATTGAGCCCTCCACAATCACCTGATGAAGGAGCGTCGCTCCGAAAGCTAGTGTGCTTCCAATTAAACCTGTTGGACTATAACCTGGTGTTGTGTGATTTTTAAGTTGGGACTAGATTGGGTTGGGATATCTGGTCGGCATGGACGAGTTGGACTGAAGGGTCTGTTTCCGTGCTGTACATCTCTATGATTCTAAGACTCTAACTTCAATGACGAGTTTAATCCCAGTTATGGAGGAGCATTGCTACTCAGTACATAATAATGAAATAACAGAAACAGAATCTGGAATTTGTCAGCAATAACACTGTCCACTCAAACACCATGAGCCCCACCTGGAGATCATAAGATTTTTCAATCAATGCTGCATCAGGACAGTTTACTCCCAGTGTGAAAATATGTCTCTGAGCAGTCCTTCCATACTCTAGGTTCGGAGCTGTCCTCTTTAAACAAGAACATTTCACTCCCTGATTCAAATGTGAATCTTCTCACACACTGAATGTGTGCATTGCTGCTGAGGCCAACATTTATTCCTCATCCCCAATTTCCCAGGATCTGGAGTCACAGAAAGGACCAAGTGAGGAGAACATCCTGCTTTTCCTGAGGGAAGTGGAGTCAGTGAGCAAGATGGGCTTCCAACTTTGGAGACATGGATGAGCATTTAAATTCCAAATTGTAATAGACTTTTGAAATTCAGCACCAGCTGTGGTCGATTCAAACCCACACCCACGGAACATTTGCCTCGAGCTCCCAAGACCAGCCCAGTGATAATCTCACCATGGCACTGTCTGAACAGCTTAGAATGGTGTATTGTAAAAGTAAACCAATTCAGTACCTCGTATGACTTCAACATCTCAAACACATTCACTTTCTGCATTTAATCAAAATCGAATACAGACAAGCATTTAAATGAAATAAAAACACATCACATGATATAAGTTAAAAATCCAATGCAGCTCATCTGAATAACAGACCCATGCTGGGAACAGAGCCTTACACTCACCCCAACAATAAAAATCGTAACGATACCTTCCCATCAGACTGACACATATCTATCATCACAACAGCATCCTCACATAATGCCGAACTTCCCAAAAATGCAGACATTTGAAGAGTCACTGTCCATCCACATATATCACTGAGCCCTGAAGAAGGGCTTGTGCCCGAAACGTCGATTCTCCTGTTCCCTGGATGCTGCCTGACCTGCTGCGCTTTTCCAGCAACACATTTTCAGCACATCACTGAGTCTCCTCTTATTGTCACTGTCCATCCAGATACATCACTGAGTCCCCTCTTATTGTCACTGTCCATCCAGATACATCACTGAGCTTCCTCTTATTGTCACTGTCCATCCAGATACATCACTAAGCTTCCTCTTATTGTCACTGTCCATCCAGATCCATCACTGAGCTTCCTCTTATTGTCACTGTCCATCCAGATACATCACTAAGCTTCCTCTTATTGTCACTGTCCATCCAGATCCATCACTGAGCTTCCTCTTATTGTCACTGTCCATCCAGATACATCACTAAGCTTCCTCTTATTGTCACTGTCCATCCAGATCCATCACTGAGCTTCCTCTTATTGTCACTGCCGATCCTGATGTATCACTGAGCTTCCTCCTATTATCACTGTACAGCCACAACATGACCTCCCAACTCCTATACTCGTCTGAGACAATGGAGTGGTGTCTCTCCAAGTTTCGGAATATTTCGCCGCAAAGTGTAAACTTGCCTGATTGTCAAATTTCAGCTCTATTAATGTGGTATTCCCTTTATGATAGCCACCATGGCAGCCCCACTGATGAAGTTAGACTCGATGTTAAGGCTGGTTAGTGTACAGTTCTCCTTTAGCATTTCAGCCAGAGCCTAATGAGACAAAGGAACGTGCCATGAAATGGCATCTTCTCTTCACTTACACACCTCAAGCAGCATCTCCTCTGGTACAGGTCATTTGGCCACTCTGGTCCCTGCTGTACTAGCTTCTTCCCCATCTCCCTACCCCCAACCCTCTCCATCTCATGTGGTTATCCAGAATCCTCCTTCAAAACATTGTCGCTCTACTCAATGCCCCGTGTGAGTGAGTCCCACACTCACCCTTGGGAGTGAGTCCCCCATTATCATCCCACTCCCCTGACCTGATCTTGAAGCCACATTTGTTTGTATGGCAAGTCCAATGCAGTTTTTGATTCCTGATGAAGGGCTTTTGCCCGAAATGTCGACTCTCCTGCTCCTCGGATGCTGCCTGACCTGCTGTGCTTTTCCAGCACCACACTCTCGACTCTGATCTGCAGCATTTGCAGTCCTCACTTTTGCCAAAGCAGTTTTTGGTCAACTGTAACCCACAGGATGTTGATAAACATCCAGTTGGGGAAAACCAATTGTAATTTCATTAATTATTAAGTTGTTACACAAACACATTTGTTTACGCAACAATGTGGTCTCGGTTCAGAGCGAAGATCTGTAAAACACCTGGTTATACAAATTCCTTGCGTTATAAATAAATAAAAGTCCTCAGTGAAGCCCACAAGAGAGTCCTTTTTCCAGACCATGTTTTTTTTTCATTCAATCGTGGGACGTGGGCATCACTGGCTGCGTGAGCATTTATTACCTGTCTCTAGTTGCCCCTTGAAAAGGTGTATCAGGGTATCCAGCATTCTATGTATAAGCCAGCCTGACCACCTTGATTCATTCCAGTCTGTAACTCACTCCGGGTACCAGTTATTCTATATAAAAGCACTCCTATTCCCTTGATTAGATTCCAGTCTGGAACTCACTGCCGGGTATTTGTTCTTCGATATAGCTGCCTGACCTGCTGTGCTGTTCCAGCAATAAAGTTTCAACTTTGATCTCCAGCATCTGCAGACCTCACTTTCTCCTCTATATATAAAGCACCCCAATACCCTCGATTACATTCCAATCTGTAATGCACTCACTAGTACCTGTTATTCTATAAAAAAAACACACCAACCTCCTCAATAAAATTCCATACCAGTTATTCTATATAAAAAGCACTCCTATTCCCTTGATTAGATTCCAATCTGGAACTCACTGCCGGGTATTTGTTCTTCGATATATTCTATATATAAAGCACCCCAATACCCTCGATTACATTCCAATCTGTAATGCACTCACTAGTACCTGTTATTCTATAAAAAAAACACACCAACCTCCTCAATAAAATTCCAATCTGTAAACGACCTTATCTGTTATTCTATATATGAACCACACCAAATCTCTCCATTAGATTCCAGTCTGTCACTCACTCCTGGATATCTGTTATTCCATATATGAATCACCCTGAACTCTTTGATTAGATTCCAACTCTTATCTCACTCCAGAGTATCTGTAATTCTATATATAAACACCCCAAACTCCGCAATTAGGTTCCTATCAGTAACTCACAATCCAGTGTCAATCATTCTATATATGAACCACATCATACCCTTGACTGTACTCCTATCTGTGACTTACTCACTGGTACCTGACTAAGTCTGCAGATGAAGCAAGGCTTCCTCACTTCCCTAGTCCCATTCCCTGTTATTAATTGACAAACCATCCACAAGGATCAGTGCTTGGACAACTTTTCATCAATTATATGAACAGTTTGGATGTAAACATAGGAAGTATAGTTAGTACGTTTTCAGATGACACCAAAATGGCACAATGGCTCCCAAGGTTCACAGGTTCAATTCCCACCTCGGGCGACTGTCTGTGTGGAGTTTGCACATTCTCCACGTGACTTTTACACACCCTGTGAACTGGCTCCATATTTGTTCTCTATTTCCCACAGACATTTTGGGGCATAAAATACACTCCCAGTAAAATGGCTTCCTAAGCCTTTCCACAATGTCTCATTTGAGGCCCTTTCCAAAATATCATCTACTTAATGCAGTAATTGAATTTTTAGTTAATAGTGCTCCTCCACCACTTATTTTACACCCTCCTCTGTTGCGCCTAAAGATCCTATACCCCGAAATGCTGAGCTGTCAGACCAATCTTTACCTCAATCATGTTTCTGTGATGGCAACAATATCATACTTCCATGTGTGAATCCATACCTTTGACTCTTCAGTCTTACCTATTACACTCCGAGCATTAACATAAAGACCATCTGGCCTTGCCTTACTCTCTTGACACTCAACATAGCCTTGTTGTTTGTTCTTTATTCTTTGACCAGCCAGCGGACCTTGTTATAATCACTACAGTAAACAGGAAGAAGTCTTTCCCTCTGATGGAGGGATCAATGACCAAGGACATCCGTTGAAGGGAAGGGGCAGCAGGTTTAGTGGAGATGTGAGGAAAATAGTTTCCACCCAGACGGTGCGGGGAATCTGGAGCTCTCTTTCTGTAAGGATGGTCGAGGCAGAAACACTCATCACAGTGATGAAGTATTTAGACACATGCTTGTCACGCCGTACAAAGCTATGGGTTAGAATCATAGAAAATATGGAATCCAAACAGTGTGGAAACAGGCCCTTTGGCCCAACAGGTCCACGCCAGCCCTCCAAAGAGTAACCCACCCAAATCCATTACTCTACATTTGCCCCTGACTAATGCATCTAACCTGCACAACCCTGAACACTATTGGCAATTTAGCATGGCCAATTCACCTAAACTGCACATTTTTGGATTGTGGGAGGAAACCCATACAGATCTGGGGAGAACTTGCAAACTCCACACATACAGTCACCTGAGGCTGGCATCGAACTCAGGTCCCTAGCGCTGTGAGGCAGCAGTGCTAATCACTGAGCCACTGTGCCACCCCTTACACTATAAAGCTATGACCTCTTGTGTTAACCCCTAAACCAAGGAGAACAGTTGCTCCCTACTCACCATGTCCACATACCTCAATCATGTCCACCCTCAGTCTTACACAGTCAGTCGCCTGAGTCGGGAATTGAACCCGGGTCTACAGGCGCTGTGAGGCAGCAGTGCTAACCACTGGGCCACCGTGCCGCCCACCGTGCCAGTCTTCTCTGCTCTAAAGAAAACAACCCAATCCTATGTAGTGTCTCCTTATAGCTCAATTGCTCCATCCCAGGTAATATCCTGGTGAACCTCCTCTGTACCCCCTCTAGTGCTCTCACATCTTTCCTGTAGTTAGGTGACCAGAACTGCATACAGTCCTCCAGCTGTAGCCTAACCAACACACTGAACAACTCAACCATTACCTCTCCTCTATGCCACTACGGATGAAAGCAAGTGTCCCATCTGCTTTCTTAACTACCCTATCAATATACTGGATGGACTTCTGGAATCTGTGAATAATTACCCCAAGGTCCCTCTGTTCCTCTAAGCTACCCAGTGTCCTGCCATTCATTAAACATTCCCTCATCTTGTTATTTCTTCCAAAGTGCATCAATTTGCATTTATTAGGGTTAAACACCATCTGCACTGGTCTGCTCATCTGAACAACCCATCTAAAACTTCCTGGAACCTACAACCATATTTTTCACAATTAACCATCCTACCAATGGTGGTGTCGATTGCAAACTTGTTTTTGTCCCCCACCTCCATGACATTTTCATCTATATCATTTATGCATATAGCAAGCACTAAATGTTCCAGTATATTGATCCTTGTGACACACCGCAGGACACCAGCTTCCAGTCACTTGCAAAGCCTTCTACCATTACCCTGTGTGTTCTATTACTAAGCCAATTTCTGATCCCTCAATTCCATGAGCTGTAACCTTCTCAATCAGACTCCCATGTGGGACAATGTCAACAGCTTTGCTAAAACCACAGACATTATATCAACTAAACTTCTCTCATCCACATACGTTCATAGTTTCAAAAAATTCTGACAAATTTGTTAGGCATGACCTCCCTCTGACAAAACCATGCTGACTATCCCTAATTAACCTGAGTCTTTCCAAGTGGGTATTAATTCACTCCTTCAGAATTTTCTCCAATAGTTTCCCTACCACTGACGTGAGACTCTATGGTCTGTAATTTCCAGGTTCATCTCTGTCACCCGTCTTGAAAAGGGAAACAACATTTGTTGTCCCCAGTCCACTGGCTCTTCCCCTGTGGTCAGAGAGGAATTAAGCATTTGTATCAGAGCCTCTGGAATTTCTTGCCTCACCTCCCACAGTAGCCTGGGGTGTAATTCACCCAGGCCACTGGATTTGTCTGTTTCTGAGCCTAACAGAGCCTCCCACTTCCTGTGCAAAACTGTGCATGTACCTCACATTAAACTTTCTGAATTCCATACCTTTGTTCTCCTCTTCCAGATATCCTGTGGCTTCCTTGGTCCCTACTGGGTCCTACCCTTCCCCTGGTTAAGAGCTTCCTTTTTATGTATTTATAAGATAGCTTAAGATTCTCCCTAATCCTGTTCACCAGTCCTTTTTTGCCTCCTTTTTGCTCTTCTGATTGCTTTCTGAGGTTGTCTCGTGCACTTCTTGTATTCGTCCAGGGCTGGAGCTGAATCGTTCCCTTTGGGCTAGCAAGACCCTTTCTTGTACTCCTCATCTAGTCTGGAATTGTCTCAGACATCCAGGTTTTTCTGAACTTATTGGCTCCTTTATTTCCCCCTAAAGGGTATATATTGGACCTGAACTCTCCCCAGCTCCGTTATGAATGCCCCCACTGCTCTGCTATAGATTTAACCATGAGGAGCTGTTCCTCATCAACTGTAGCCAGGTCTTGCTTTATTTAAATGAAATCTGCCTTCCCCCAATCCAAAGCCATTTTGCAGTTCAGAACAAATTTGAATTGTATAGTGTCGTGGTCACTATTGCTAAAATGTTCCCGCACTGCCACATCGAACAGACATTAGTCTGTTTTCTATCCCCTGAACAGATCCAGGACTGCACTATCTCTTGTTAGGCCTTCTAGATATTTATACAAAGAGCTCCCTGGATACATTTCAACAAATCTGCCCACACTAAACCCTTAACACTGTAGTTACACAAAAATTACACTGTTTTATAATTATCCAATTATTATTTTTACACACTCCTGTGAAGTGGCTATATATTTGTTCTCTATTTCCCACAGACACTTTGGGGCCTATAATACGTTCGCAGTAAAATGACTGCCCTTACATTTTCACACAAAGCCTCGCTTGAGGACCCTTCCAAATTATCATCTCTCCTTAATGCTGTAATTAATAGTGCTTCTCCATCACTTATATTACACCCTCCTCTGTCTCACCTAAAGATCCTTTGTCCTGAAATGCTGAGCTGCCAGACTAGCCCTTACCTCAATCATGTTTGTGTGATGGCAACAATATCATACTTCCATGTGTGAATCCATGCCTTTGACTCATCAGTCTTACCTATTACACTCCTAGCATTAACGTAAAGCCATCCAGCCTTGCCTTACTGTCTTGACACTCAACATTGCTTCCTTTGCTGTAGCATGACGTGTTTCTGTTTCATCAATGTTCTGTGCCCCCGCTCCCTGCCGGACTAGATGAAACTCCTCTCAACAGCATGAGCAAACCTACCAGCAGGGATGGAGGTCCCAACATGGTTCAGGTGCAGATCGTCCTTTTTGCGCATGTCTCACCTTCACCAAAAACAATCCCATTAATCCAGGGATCTAAAACCCTTCCATTTTCACCACCTCTTGACTTGCGCATTCATCTGACATATTTTCCCATTTCTAAAATCATTAGCATGTGGCACAGGGAATAATTCAGAGATTATAACCATTGAGGTCCTGCTTTTTAACCTACTTCCTAGCATCCTGAATTCTTGATGCAACAGCTTATTCCTCACTTTGTCCATATTCTTGGTATCAACAAGTGACACAACCTCTTACTCATCACCCTCCCCTTTCAGGATGCCCTGCAGCTGGTCAGTGATATCCCTGACTCTGGCACCAGGGAGGCAACACCCATCCTGGAGTCACGTCATTGGCTGCAGAAATGCCTGTCTACTTCCCAGACTAAAGAATCCTCTGTCACTATTGTTGTTCCTCTCCTCTTCTGCCCCTGCACAAACAAACCGGTGTGTCGAAGACGGAATGCCAGATGTAAGTGCGACCCCATGGAACTCCGGCACTACCTGCCTATTCTTTCTGGATCATCTGGTGGTCACCCATTCCTTCTTTCCTCCAGCCCTTGAGCTGTGGTGTGACCACCTCTCTAAGCGTGTCACCCACGTATCTCCCATCCTCGCAGATGCACCAGTTTCTCCAACAGCTGCTCAAGTTCCAAGAGCCAGAGCTCAAGCTTCTACATGTGCACTCATCTCAGGCACTGGCAGCATCCAGGACTCTCCCATGAGCAACTCCCCACCCTAGGAAAAAGACATCTGGCATTCTTATCTCTGCCCCTTATGTTTTTATAAACCTCTGTATGGTTGCCCTCAACCTCCTACGCTCCAGTGGAATTAGTCCCAGCTTATCGAGCCCCTCCTTATAATGCAAACCCTCCATTTCCTGACAATATTCTTGTAAATCTTTTCTGCACCCTCTACACCCTTCCTATAGAAGGGCAACCAGAACTGGACACAGTACTCCAGAAAAGGCCTCACCAACGTTCTGTACAGCCTCAACACGAAATCCCAACTCCTCGACTCAAAGGTCTCAGCAATGAAGGAGAAACAGTTTCACCCAGAGATTGGTGAGAAGCTGGAATTCACTGCCTGTAAGGGTGTTGCCGGCAGAAACTCTCAAAACATTGAAGAAGTATTCAGATTTGCACTTGTGATGCAAAGGCACATATGTGCTAGAAAATGAGGTTTCAATAATTTGATGGTTGTTTTTGACTGGTGCAGTATCAATGGGCTGACGGGCTTTTTTCTGTGCTGTTGACCTCTCTGTTCTAAAAACAGGACAATGAAGAGACACTGATTGAGGTATTGGCACTGAGAAATGTCAGTGTGGTAACACCACAAAGATCAAGTTTTATTCTGAAACAATCATACCTGGACTCAAACCATTAACCTTGTTTTCTCTCTCTCAGCAGATGCATCCAGACCTACTAAGTTTCTCCAGCACTCTGTTTGTTTGAGGTTATAGAGAGGATCTGAGACTCCAGAGTGCAATCTGATAGATTGGTGGGTGTGGGAAGGGGAAACACACACTTCCTGACTGTCCAGACTGAAGTGATCACACACTCTGTGAATTCATGATTCGGAGATGCTGGTGTTGGACTGGGGTGTACAAAGTTAAAAATCACACAACACCAGGTTATAGTCCAACAGGTTTAATTGGAAGCACACTAGCTTTCGGAGTGACTCTCCTTCATCAGGTGATCGTAACACAGAATTTATAGCAATTTAGAATTTATAGAATTTATAGCGTCGCTCCGAAAGCTAGTGTGCTTCCAATTAAACCTGTTGGACGAGAACCTGGTGTTGAGTGATTTTTAACTCAGTGAATTCAAATTGTGAGAGAGGGAGCCAAGTGGGAAAAGATCCACTGTAACATTTAAAAAGGAGCCCTCTTGATGGTGTCCCTATCCCAAGACTTGGTGTTCCAGGTTCAAATCCCACCTGCTGCAGAGGTGCGTAATAGCAGGTTGATTAGGAAAGAAAAAAAATTAAGAAGGATGACTGTGTTTGGGGCAAGAAACTGGCAGCAAGTTCTGTTTAATTTGAATGGGCTTGTTCAGAAGGTGAGAAAGTGTGGACGCTTCCTGACTTGTGGCTGAAAGATGGGTCTTTAAAGGGATTTGTATTTTGTTCAGTTTGTTCACTGGATCACCAGGCAATGCTGTGTTTGCTCTCAGTGTGGGGATGCTGGTGTAAATTGACTTTAATAATATTGTATGAATCATCCTGTCCAAACCGGCTATGAGGCAATTCTGTAACCAGATGGAACTGTGGCCTAGAAATAGGGACAACCCCCTAAATCTCAAGACCCTCTTCCATTTTTCTGAATTCTAATATGTTTGCAGTTTCAGAAAATTCAGTGGTGGGTTTTTTACTGATTGTAACGATGTCAGCCAACTGGACCTCTTACAATAAGAGTTCCCTGATTGGGGCTGTTAATCGGGTCCAAACAGGGAGCCCTGGCTGATGTAGGGAGTGGCGGAGATATTGACTCTGGCTCTGAATGAAGCAGTACTAAAATTGAGGACTGTTCATGTGTAAATATAGAGTGACTTAATGACAAATACCAGCCTCTATGGAGTTATTTCAGGTTTAGTTCTGACTTCCTTTCACCTGGACCCTCAGGCACATTAGCTTGGTATGCAAAGTTGGCAATTTGAACTGGTCAATCAATGTAAGGGCTAGTTCTCTTGCAGGAAGAGAATTTTAATGCTGAACGTGTTAGTTTTCAGTTAGGATAGGGCAGCAGAGGATGGAAAGAGGAGCTCTGGATACATTTGTCCTCGCCAGGAAATGGTAGTTCCTGACTGGCTAGGGGTCAGGGGGCCCGGAATGACTGAGGATCCTGGGGGGCCTACATTGGCTGCAGGTTCGGAGGCTCAGAACTTGCATTTGCTGTGACTTGGGGGTCCCGGGGTCTGGATTGGCTGGGATCAAGGGAACTGACTCAGTCATCTGGGTTTAGGGGCCCTGGATTGGCTGGAGGGGCCTGGATCAAGGAGCCATGGAGTGGCTGGGGGTCCTGGGTCAAAGGGCTCTGGATTGGCTGTGGATTGGGATCCAGTTTGTGAACTGATGCTCTTATTGTCACCGATCTGGAAGGTCTGACTCAGTTTCTGCTGTTCATCAGACTCAATGAGAACAAATTTGCCACAACAGCTGAAGAAGGTAACAACATTCACCAAATGGCAGCACTTGGCAGACCTTTTCAGATTGGGATACTCTATGATGAATGCCATTGCACCATCATCCCAGGTAAATGAAGATCAACCAAATCATATTCCCTTTATTCTTCAGAATATAAAGCACAATAATTCAAATATCACTCGGTCCAATAAATCTAATTTGTAAAACTCCAAAAGTGTCACACTCCCTCGGTGTTGACCGTCCCACTCGGCAGCACTCCTTCAGTGCTGACCGTCTTACTGGACAGTAATCCCTCGGTGCTGACCTTCCGACTGGGCAGCGCTCCCTCGGTGCTGAACCTCCGACTGGGCACTGCTCCCTCGGTGCTGACCTTCCGATTGGGCAGTGCTCCCTCAGTGCTGACCTTCCGATTGGGCAGTGCTCCCTCGGTGCTGACCCTCCGATTGGGCAGCGCTCCCGCGGTGCTGACCCTCCGATTGAGCAGTGCTCCCTCGGTGCTGAACCTCCGACTGGGCAGCGCTCCCTCGGTGCTGAACCTCCGACTGGACAGTGCTCCCTCGGTGCTGACCTTCCGACTGGACAGTGCTCCCTTGGTGCTGACCCTCCGACTGGGCAGCACTCCCTCGGTGCTGACCCTCCGACTGGGCAGCGCTCCCTCGGTGCTGAACCTCCGATTGGGCAGTGCTCCCTCGGTGCTGACCCTCCGAATGGGCAGTGCTCCCTTGGTGCTGAACCTCCGATTGGGCAGCGCTCCCTCGGTGCTGAACCTCCGACTGGGCAGCGCTCCCTCGGTGCTGAACCTCCGACTGGGCAGCACTCCATCGGTGCTGACCCTCCGACTGGGCAGCGCTCCCTTGGTGCTGAACCTCCGATTGGGCAGTGCTCCCTCGGTGCTGAACCTCCGATTGGGCAGTGCTCCCTCGGTGCTGACCCTCCCACTGGGCAGCGCTCCCTCGGTGCTGAACCTCCGATTGGGCAGTGCTCCCTCGGTGCTGACCCTCCGACTGGGCAGTGCTCCCTCGTTGCTGAACCTCCGATTGGGCAGCGCTCCCTCGGTGCTGAACCTCCGACTGGGCAGCGCTCCCTCGGTGCTGACCCTCCGACTGGGCAGTGCTCCCTCGGTGCTGAACGTCTGATTGGGCAGTGCTCCCTCGGTGCTGAACCTCCAACTGGGCAGCGCTCCCTCGGTGCTGAACCTCCGACTGGGCAGTGCTCCCTCGGTGCTGAACCTCCAACTGGGCAGTGCTCCCTCGGTGCTGACCCTCCGATTGGGCAGTGCTCCCTCGGTGCTGACTCTCCGACTGGGCAGTGCTCCCTTGGTGCTGAACCTCCGATTGGGCAGCGCTCCCTCGGTGCTGACCCTCCGATTGGGCAGTGCTCCCTCGATGCTGAACCTCCGACTGGGCAGCGCTCCCTCGGTGCTGAACCTCCGACTGGGCAGTGCTCCCTCGGTGCTGACCTTCCGACTGGACAGTAATCCCTTGGTGCTGACCTTCCGACTGGGCAGCGCTCCCTCGGTGCTGAACCTCCGACTGGGCAGCGCTCCCTCGGTGCTGACACTCCTACTGGGCGACCCTCCGATTGGGCAGTGCTCCCTCGGTGCTGACTCTCCGACTGGGCAGTGCTCCCTTGGTGCTGAACCTCCGATTGGGCAGCGCTCCCTCGGTGCTGACCCTCCGATTGGGCAGTGCTCCCTCGATGCTGACCCTCCGACTGGGCAGTGCTCCCTCGGTGCTGACCCTCCGAGTGGGCAGGGTTCATTGTGGTCATCTTTAAACTGTGAGGTGCTCCTCTGCACTGATGTCCATGTCAATCCCATCGTTCATAGAAACCGACAGTGCTGAAAAAGGCCCTTCAGCCAATTTAGTCTGTACTGTCAAAAATATGTGACTGTTTATATTTGTCCTACATTCCCACATTAGGCTCAGGACTTCTAATGTTATGACACTTCAAGTGTTCATCCTGAAATGTTTTAAAGGTTGTGAGGTATCCTTCCTTAAACATACTGCCAGACAGTGCATCCAAATTCTTCTCCACCCTCTGCGTGAAAAAGATTTTTCTCAATTCCCCTCTAAACTTACAGCTTTTCACTTTAAAGTTATGCCCTTTGTTATTGAGTCTTATTAAGGGCATACTCGTTTAACACTCTACCAGTGGCCTCAGGCCTCTTTGGTCCTTAATAGGCCCTACATTTCCCCGGCTATTCTCTTCCCCTGATTTACTTGGAGAATATTTTTGGGATTCTCTCCTATTTTCATCACCAGTATTCCTCATGCTGCCCTTATTGCTTTCCTAAGCTGACCTCCATCCCTCTCATTCCTATCCTCCTGTTGAGTCTGTTGTTTTCTTCCCTTTCTGCATTCTCTGTTCATTCTTTCCTCACAAGAGTCACTTTGTGGGACTTGGCTGAGCTCCAGATGAACATGATGTGCAGCTGAGACCCAGCACTGACTTTACCATCATTTCCTCAGACTCCATCGAGGCCAAAGCATCCGCTTTGGATGTTCCCTGGAGCTTGAGATCCAGGACTGTTTTGAATCTGATCTGTATTATGGAAATTTAACATGATTTCTTTTAAGATTAAGGATTTTACAATGATTATGAAATAAAATATTATCTCCTGTTCTTTTTACAGGCCTTGCTATCAGTTTCTAACTAATCTCTTTTATCCTTACATAAAGGCGATTTATGGAGGACAGTTGAAGTTTCAGTTTAACATTAGATAGTAATAAATCAAAAAAAATTCCTATGGTTAATATCTGTGACCTTGGATTCGGCTATTGTTCATGCATGAGAAGTTTTTTTTAACTTGAATGGACAAATCCTTTTAAGGCAGCTCCGGGTATTTCACAACCTGTAGCATTGTAATTGAGCAATGATTGGTCAGGACTACTTCAGCAAACTAATTTTTGATTTAAATTAAGGGACTAAAACCGGGTAATTATAGTGGATTTCAAAGTTGGGAACTGTATGCATTTTACATTTTAAATATTAAATACTGAACAAGTAAGATTCCAAAATGTATAGTTAGGAGCACACTTTAAAGTTAGACAAGCATAAGTTGATAAATTGTATTTGAGATTACAGGGAGGAAGAGGCTCCTGGTATTTGAGGTTATAAGGTGAAGTTACAGGGAGCAGAGGCGCCTGGTATTTGAGGTTACAGGGAGCAAGAAATATTGCAATATTTCTTTAAAAAATATCAAGGTCTAAACAAAGCATTGGGTGATGAAGAATGGCCATTAGATGGCCCTAATGCTGTTCAATTAGTTAAATCTGCTCAGCAATTGATCTGGCAACGTAACAGGAAAAGCAGAAACAAAAGGCAAAAATAATGATAGCCACGGTTGATGAGGTAATAAAGGAAAGGACAAAACTAAAAGGAGAAGGAAACCGGAATGGTGGCGGGCAGCATGTTGAAAATATAGGGAGGAGAAGGGATCGGGGAGGAGATGTTAGGGGGTCTGGTAGACAGGAACAAGGGTCAAAGTGGAAATCCCCACAGACGGGATGTTATTACTGTGGAAAGATAGGTCACTTTAAGAGAGAGTGTCCTGATCCAAAAAAGGAAGTAAAGGCAGTACTGTTTATGAACCTTGATGAAGAATAGGGGTGTCAGGGGTTCCTGCCCCCGGGGACCCACCAGGAACCCTTGATAAATTTAAAAGTGGGACCTTACAAAGAGGACGTAGTTTTCCTAGTCGATACGGGGGGGGAGCAGCAAGGTCATCCTTAAATTTTAAGCCCAAGGCAGCGGGAACGAAGTATTTAATTGGATTATGGCAGTTTTGTGATGAGAGGCGCGAAGAATCAGTTTTGTGCTCATGACAAGATACTGCCACCAAATTGGGGATTGAATTAACTGCAACTGGTGCTATGAAATCTGTTAAGGTTCTTTTTTTTTTCTTTTTCTAAATAGGAAAAAACACCCGGGTGGCCAGTGACAAGCAGTGCCCTTCACAGCGAAAGGAGACTCCTGTTTATTTTTTCTTTTCCCCCCACACTACCGCCTAACTGCGGTAGTGCTTATTTTTTCCCCAGCACCCATGGTGTGTGTGTGCAGGTGTGAGACACAGTGAAAGACACAAAGTGCACGAATCTTTATTCCATTTCCACCACCAGGAAGATAGGAAAATACCCGGGTGGCCAGTGACAAACACTGCCCTTCACATCAAAGGGCAATACTGTGTGATCAAAACAGTGAAGGGTAGGGACTAAATCAAAATAGAGTTGGAGGGAGAAATGATGCACTCCACTCCCTGCGGAGCCCACCTCTCCCTGAA
>NC_057748.1:23577485-23588309 GCF_004010195.1 Chiloscyllium plagiosum | reverse complement strand
GCGGCTCAGGTTGTGGGGCACAGACCCCCGCGGGAAGTACGGGACCTTGGGGCCAATGTGAAATTCCGTCCGGGCTGAGGTGAGCGCGTACGGGATCCCACCGCACACCTGAGCGTACTCCAACTGGTGCACTACGTCGGGTCTGAGCACCGCCATTTTAAGGCGTCAGATGGCGGTGGCCACGTACTGGACGTCGACCGCTGCCCTGCTCGCTATGTCCTGCGGCAGCGTCCAGCCCAGGCCCCAGGCCCCCGGCACCCAGCACGTCCCCGACCCTGGTCACCCTCGCCGCCACGGCCCTCCCCTCCGACTGCCAGTCGAACCCGCGAGTATGGAGGTGCGGATTCCTGAGCAACGGCTTCCTGACGACAGCCACTGCTCCTGCCGGAGGGTAGGCGCGACGCGATTCGACCATGTTCCAAACAGTGATCAGGTCCTGGTAAAAGACAGGCAGCGTCTTGAGGGCGACCTCCAAACTCACGGTCGACGAACAGGAGCTGCGTGCCGTAGTTGAGGTTACACACTTGGCGGAAAAAATACGTCGCCAGGGCGCACCATCTAGGAGGAGGCTCGACGTAAAGGTATCACTGCAAGGTCTGAAGGCGGAACGTTGCGACCTGGGTGCGGACGCACACCAGCGACTGACCGCCCTCCTCAATAGGGAGACTCCGAACCTGCGCAGCAATCCAGTGCATCTTTTTGTCCCAGAAGAAGTCGACTAACGTTCTCTGGATGTCAGCGACAAAGCCAGAGGAGGGACCAAAGTGACCAGCCGGTACTACAGCATGGCGGCCACCAGCTGGTTTATGACCAGCACTCGACTCCTGTAAGATAGCACTCGGAGCAGTCCTGTCCAGCGGCCTAGGCGAGCCGAGACTTTGGCCTCCAGCACCTGCCAGTTGGCCGGCCAGGATTCCTCAGCTGGGCTGAGGTAGACCCCCAGGTAGAGGAGATGGATGGTACTCCAGCTGAAGATACTGCCACCAAATTGGGGATTGAATTAACTGCAAATGGTGCTATGAAATCTGTTGAGGTTCTTAAAAATGAATGTGCTCGAGCAAAACAATTACAGAAACAGAATGAGTCACAAGTGACTGGTAAACAAACAGAAATGTGCAATTAGTTTTTAAAATGTTTTCGTCACTTGTTGCATTTCCACCCTGAATTATATAACATATATAATTAATAATTAATATTTATAATAAATCAATTGTGTTAGCCTGACTCAATATTAATTGGCAGGATTCCTTCACACATTCTCAGTGACCTGTTACATTGATTCATGGTTAATTTAAAACATGACTGCATTAATTCATTGTTAATTAAAGAATGGAAAGCTACATTACTGGCCAGACTGTGTGCAGCAACAGCTTACTTTTGGGGGAGCCTTAATAGTCAGCACCCCACACCAGATACGGACCATACTAAATCAGAAAGCAGGGCGATGGCTCACAGACTCTAGAATTTTGAAATATGAGACAATCTTAATACAGCAGACCTTGTGTTAGTCACAGACAGTTGCTTGAATCCAGTTGCATTTCTGTGGCGGGGAGAGGGGCTGGCCCTTGGCAATCCAGAACACGACTGCCTTGATATTATTGAATATCAGAATAAAGTGCGGATAAACTTAAGGGACGTTCCGCTGCATGCGGGAGCTCGGTTGCTTATCGATGGGTCCTCCTGGGTGATTGAGGGGAAAAGGTACAATGGATATGCTGCAGTAGATGGGATAAACGGAAGCGTTATTGAGGCTGAAAGACTGCCTCACGGCTGGTCAGCCCAAACTTGTGAACTCTATGCCCTAGAAAGAGCTCTCAGAACCTTAGAAGACAAAGAGGGAATGGTATATACAGACTCCAAATATACGTTTGGAGTGGTACATACCTTTGCAAAAATTTGGCAAGAAAGAGGACTGGTATAATAGCAGAGGAAAATAACTAGCACATGAGGAATTGATAAACATGTGCTGGAATCTTTGTTACTCCCGAGAGAAATAGCAACAGGTCATATAAACGGACATCAGAAGGGGAATGAACCGGCAGTAAGAGGAAATAAACTGGCCGATGAGGTAGCTAAAGAAGCAGCCCTGAATTCACAGGGAGCAGTGACATACTCTCTCATACCTGCAATTCCAGATCTTCAGGGTACCCTGTTGTTTACTGCAAAGGAGGAAAAGGAACTAAAAGATTTAGGAGCTGCAAAGACAGTGGATGGATGCTGGATATTACCCGATGGGAGGGAAATGTTGAATAAAATGATGATGCGAGAGATTATGGCTGTCTTACATCAGGGGAGTCACTGGGGAGTGGAAGCAACGTGTGATTTAGTCTTAAGGAAATATGGATGCAAAGGGATTTATATGATAGCCAAACAGATATGTGAGGGATGCATAACATGTAAAATAATAAACAAGGAGGTGTTAAGGAAACAAGTCCCAGGAGGGGGAGAACCTGGGCTAAGACCATTTCAGAGCATTCAAGTAGATTATACCGAATTACCCCAAGTGGGAAGACTGAGGTATATGCTGGGAATGGTTGATCACCGATCTGGATGGGTGGAGGCGTACCCTTTAGCCACTGCCACCGCAAATGGGGTATCCAAGATAATACTTGAACACATAATCCCCAGATACGGGATAGTGGAATGCATAGATTCAGATCAGGGAACTCATTTTACTTCCAGGATACTCCAGGGAGTGATGAAGGGGTTAGGAATCTCCTGGGATTCCACACCCATTGGCACCCACCTCATCAGGAAAGGTTGAGAGAATGAACCAGACACTCAAGAAGCAGTTATCTAAATTAGTAGTAGAAACCAGACTCCCTTGGACTATGTGTTTACCTATAGCCCTTTTGCGAGTGCGAAAGGCCACAAGGAAAGATATGGGGCTGTCCCCTTATGAGATATTGTTTGGCCTGCCCTAAAGATTTGTTCTTAAAGAAGTATATACTGGGCTTGTCTTTTGTCTTTGTCTTACTCTTTGTCTTTTCTCAGGAAACAGAGTTTATTGGCACAGACTCCATCCCTTGAATTCACCGTCCATCCGATCCAAACCAGGTCCTAGTCAAATCATGGACTGAGACCAAATTACAACCAGACTGGGAGGGGCCGTACCAAGCACTCCTAACCACTGAAACAGCGGTAAGAACGGCAGAGAAAGGCTGGACCCACTACACTCAGATCAAAGGGCCAGTGAAATCTCCAGTTAAGAGAGAAGTCTGGACAACCGAATCGACAAAAGAACCACTTAAACTTAAGCTAAAAAGACTTTAACTAACTGATTATACAGTAGCGGAGCAAGCGGGGGATAGTTTCTGTAATATTGTATGCTAAGTCTCTCGGTGCTTCAATACCACTGTAGAATGGGAAGAATGTTTAGGTACACTATATTAGCTTTTCTAGTCTTAGGATTCTGTCAGGCCATGGTGTGGTCTTCTTACTAAGTGATAATGGATCCAGAAAGTATAAATCCACAAGTCATAGAAATAGATGCCTGCAGCCTGGTGGCTTGTGGAAATGTAAGAAATCAAAGGCAATACTGTAACTCAGAGATACATCTTAGGTTCTATGAAAAATGTCCCAAAAGGGGGGGGGTATTGAATAAGACTAACGGGATGAAAGTGTCCCGGAGAGAGAAGTGTAAGGGATATCTTTGGGATAAAGAATGTAAAGAATGGCGGAGGCAGGAAGACCTCAGAGGTGATCTCTTGATTAATCCACTCGTTACAGTACACAGAGGCCTCTTCCGGACAGCTCTTGACTATCCCGATATAAAGTGTAACCCAATATATTTAATAATAAAGAAAAGCTCATGGTATAAGCGGTTTTAGGGGGAGAAACCTATCAGGTCCAATTAAATTAAATATTTGGAATAGAGATGAAAGCAGACGGGAAGAATTTCTTGGGATGTTGTTTTAAAATACAGGTGGAAGACAGAACCCAAGTAGGAGAAAGGAATAGTAAAGTCTCTTACTCTGACCCTAAGGTGATAAAAATTGTAGAGGTAAAGGACTTAAAGCAGACCATTGAAGTAGAAACAGGATATGGGGATACAAATGCCTGGGTTGAATGGGTAAAGTACACTGTGAAAAGTTTGAATAAAAGCAATTGTTATGCATGTGCCTCTGGGAGACCAATGGCCCAAGTAGTCCCCTTTCTGCTCGGGTGGAAGCGAGACAGGAGGGGCATGATAGGTATGATAGCCCTGTATCAAGATGAGACTGCATGGAGAAAAAACAATTGTATGCCCCTTCTATTAAAGTTCCCTCCTTTAAAGAAGGAAGGTTTAAAGATGCCCCCAATGTTTTCTGCCGTGGTCAGAAATCACACATCGTCTGTAAACAGGCGAGGAACAGATCTGTCCAGATATTTGGGGGAGCTGAAATTATGTACGGAAATTGAGTATGTGATGGAAAAGGGAGGGAATTACTCAGCATTAAAGATTCCCCGAGCGGACCTGTGGTGGTACTGCAGAGGGAAAATATTGAGACCCTCCGTACCACCAGATTGGAGGGGCGTGTGTGCAATTGTACAATTGGCAATTCCGTTCACCCTGGCATTTGAAAAGACAGAGATAGTAAAGGAAGGGGGATGAAATAAAAGATCACTATTGGGTACTTCGTTTGATGATCAGATATATCTAGACTCTATACGAGTCCCAAGAGGGGTACCTGATGAGTTCAAGGCTTGTAACCAGATTACGACAGGTTTTGAATCAGCTCTCTTCTGGTGGGTAACAGTCAACAAAAATGTGGACTGGATAAATTATATTTTCTAAATTCAGCAAAGGTTTATCAATCACACTAGAGACGCAATTAAAGGTATAGCCGAACAACTTGATGCAATCAGCAGAATGGCATGGGAGAATAGAATGGCCGGAGATATGATCCTAGCAGACAAAGGGGGAGTGTGTGTAATGTTAGGAGGGAGCTGTTGTACCTTTATTCCAAAACACAGCCCCAGATGGGTCTATTACTCGGGCCCTGCAAGGTCTAACAACACTAGCCAAAGAACTAGCTGAAAATTCAGGAATCAGTACATCACTCACCGGGTGGCTAGAATCGCAGTTTGGAAAGTGAAAGGGTGTGGTGGTTTCAGTCCTTACCTCCTTGATCGTAGTGATCACCAAATAGTAATATGTATCAGAAAGAAAAATACTCCCACAGGCAGAGAGGGGAAAGTGATGAAGAAACTGTGCGTCGGAGCATCAAGTCCCAAAGCGCACTCTTCCCAAGGACGGCCGCGTGCCCCCACCCACCCCACCCCCCGGATTCGAAACTGTGGGGTATAGGTAAAGCAGTGTTACTTCTGCAACCATGATTGCTTATACAAGGTAAATGAACTAACACCAAGAATGGACACTGTGTGAAAGAAATACATAATTACTTTTCATTAGCTGAAATGTGCATACTGGAATGAAATGTGCCTGCAAACAATATTACAGACAAACAGATAAAGTGAAAAGAACATCAAGTCATGCCAAACTCGGCACGTTGCCCTTATGTAGGCACTGAAATGAGCCAAGTCACTTACAAATAAGGAACAGGGTAAATAAGAGTGAGGGTCACCCGGCTTGGAGTAGGGGGAGAAGCAAACAAAGGCGGAGCGTAGCTAGGCAGGGGCAGAACACAATAAGGGATATAGATAGGTTTGAAGGTCAATGAGATAAATGAGAAGTACTGAGAGAGATTCAATTAAACTGTATAAATTGTGGAGTAATTTCTGGATCAGGGTGCCTACTTGCTAGACACCCCTTATTGCAATAATGTTTCAATAAAATTTGCTGCTTCAGAATTTGATTCGGACTGAAATTTATTATATTACGAGCTCTATTTCTCACATCTATCTTATCTCTCTCTGGGCAGATGCTGCCAGAACTGAAGCACAAATAAAGGTACTGGGGGGGGTGGGGAAGATGAGTCCTTAAGGTTCAATTGGCAGGTAGCGTACAATGTGAGAAAGTGCGTGAGGTTATGCACTGGGAGATGGAGAGCAACACAATATTTTCTAAATGGGTAAAGGCTTCATAAATCTGAAGCACAAAGGGACTTGTTAGTCCATGTTCAGCCTTCTCTTCGGGTTAAAATGCAGCATCAGTTGGCAGTTAGGAAGGCAAATGCAGTATTAGTGTTTGAGAAGGTTAGAACACAAGATCAGGGATCTACTGCTTAGGCTGGAGAAGACACTTGGATTATTGTGAGCAGTTTTGGGTCCGATATCTAAATAGGGATGTTTTTTATTTAAAAAATATACTTCAGTCATAAAATACACAAACCTATCATAGTTGTGAATATGTTCTGTTTGCAGTAAATGCACGGAATATTGAAAAATATATTTGTCTTGCACATGATGGGTATCTGGTCTATTGTTCTGGTGAGTTGTCTGAGCGTGGCTGTCGGTTTATGGACTGTCATAAATCCCAGTGGTTGGAGAGGTCTGGCTGTTAGTTCTGAGATGATTTTTATATAAGGTAGTGCGGCCAGTGAGTTAAGTATTGGCATGGCCTTGTGTTGTTTGTCTGTTAGGCATCTGTGGATGAAGTTGCAGGGTTATCTGTTTTCACTGAATACTCTGTAGAGGTGTTGTTCTTCTCAACGAATTCCACAGGCTCACCACTCTTTGGGTGCAGAAATGTCTCATCTCTGTCCAAAATGGTCAACTGCGAATCCTCAAATGCCATGACAAGGGGTGTGAAAATCACTGCCAGAGAGAGATGGTGGGGGAATCAGTTTAGATAGCAACAAATGGGAGGGGTTTGAGATAGACAGAGAGGGGGAGACTGAGAAACAGTGTCATGGAAGGATGTGTTCACAGATTTCAGAATGCTGAAAATAGCTCTTGTAACATGGGTCAGTGTTTCCAGAAATGATGGGTGAAGGGGATATTGGTATGAGTTCAGATGATGGAGTTTTGCATGAGCATTTGTTCTACAGCTTTGTAACAGGGAGTGGGGTCAATGAAGTTTTTGAATCATTGGGCAGAATCTAACAATAATTTGCCTCAGTGTCATTTTCATTGAGTGTGACAGAGCGATCTGCACGAAGCCTAGCTAATTTCCTGGTGCTACCTTATCGAACACATTTCTTTAACTACTTACCCCACCCCACAATGCCCTTCTCATCAAACGCCAGCCGGATGTCCCCCACCTATCATTGCTGAAGATACTCACCGTCGCCCAGATATCCCTGGATTTTGTGGAATCCCTGGCATTGGCGCCATCTTTAAAGACCAATGGGCACATATTGAGTTTTCTCAGTCCAGAGCTGCCTTGTACAGTTTACCCTGAGTAGGCAGATAAGGGGCAATTGTACCATGAGGTCCTGGTGGATGGCTAGTACAGAGGACATCTTTCTCTTCCCAAAGGAGGCTACACCCACAGACCCACCAAGCACGGTCTGAGCTCACCATCCAGCTCAGTGCAGTGGTCTGAAGAAATGTCCAGTAATACAGGACAAACATCAATAACCTTCCTCACTCTTCCAGGATAAGTATCACTGTATTCTCTCAGCTCCCGCACTCTCACTATATCTGTTATAGCACCTAACCCCAAACAAGGTTCATGCTCCACCATTCTCACTATTGCATTCAGCACCTTCCCTCTCTTTCTCTCCCTCTCAGCTGGACTAATAACACTGCATGGATTAAATACTGTTGACTGAATCACTCCAGACACCTCACTATTTCCCCCCCAACTACACCCGCACTAACAACAGGGACAGCCACTCCCACCCTCACTCTCTCCCTTATTTGCCCATTCCAGGAGGAATAGCTTGTCATAGGACAGAAAGGGCCAAGCCAGATGGGGGAGTGCCCGATGACCATTCCCTCCCCCCACCATGTGGGGAGGAGCCTGGCATGAGCCGGAGAGGACCGGGACACCTCGTGGAGATTCTGAAACATCCACATCCCACCAACCGAGTAAGAAGTAATGTTCAGTGAAGGCAATTCTCACTTTAAACCCACTGTAGTTCCATTTTCTCCGGCATAACTTAGAAGCCATGATCCTGATGCCATCTCCCTTTTGTGTTGAGTTGATACAAGTGAAATCTGTACGGTCTTGGTGAACAAAAGAGTAGGCTCACAACGCATTGACTCCACCCCCTCCCAGGAAGGGAGCACGGAGACTCCCTCTACACCTCCTCCTGTAAACAGCTCAGATACTGAATCTAATCTGTGATATTTACTGCTCTCTCCACTTGCCTGACATCTTCAATAATCTGTGCTCATATACACCAAAGTCCTTCTACCCCTAAACCCCGTTTCTCACTGTACAGCTTGCTTTTATATTGTCTTTCAAAGTGTTTCCTCCCAAAGTGCCTCACCACACACTGCTCTGTATTGATTCTCACCTGTCATGTACCTGAATATTACACCAACTTGTCACTGTCCTGCTAGGGTTCTACACTGTCCACCATACACTTTACAATTCTCCCAAGTTTATTGCCATCTGCAAGCATTGAAATCTTACTACAGTCACACTCCACACAGAATCACCTGTAGGAACAAGCAAAATACTGACAAACTCCCCACAGAGCAACATAAATACCAGCACAGACTAGATAGAGTCAGTTAAATAGTGAGAAAATCAGTACGAAGCAAAGTAAACACTCGTAGATTCCCCATGTCTTTATTAATGCCAGTGTGTTTGTGTGCACATCTGTATTAGTTTCTATATATCTGTGCATGTATATATGTATACTTATGTGTGTATCTGTATTAGTTTGTGTGTGTATCCATGTGCGCGGCTAGTCTGTCAGTCTCTGTTGTGTTTAAAGTGATGCAATATCTCCCTCTGTTGGCCTGCATACACTACTGCAGTGACAGCAGCAGAGGGTGAAAACCATCAGAGACTCGGTCTGGGAGTGAGTTGCAGCAGCTCAGATCCCCATCCAAACTATCAGCATCATCAACACAGCCACACATAGAGGAGACTGGTGTGAATAGGATTGCAATTGTACTGAGGTCCCACCGAGTAGAGAATGGGGGCAGGTGGGAGCGGGTGGGGTTGGAGTGGGCGGGGGTGCAGATGGGGTTGGGGAGCAGGCGGGCTGTGTTGGGCGCTGGATGGGGTTTGGGGGGCGGGTGCTCGCGCGCAGTGTGCTGCTGCCGAGCCTCCTGAACAGGGAGCAAACTTCACAGAAAACTCCGAGCCCAAGGTAACTCAATTAACCAAGTAATCAATTATCCGAACAAAATAGTGCCCACCCATGTTGTTCGGATAATTGAGGTTCCTCAGTATTTGATATACTTCTGAAATAAGTCTGCCACTTGTGCAGTGGCATGGGGAGACCAGCAGAAGGTGACTTTGTATACACAACAGGGGCAGACAGAGGGAGGTTTTAACCTGATTTTCAATGGATTTGCTCCAAAACATTGCACAGAAATGCGCACAGTGATACACGCAAATATAGATATGCACACTAACACACACAACACACACACAACACATACACAGAAATACATTCATAGATATGGACACTTAAATACAAACACATAAGATGCACCCAGACACAGAGACACAGTAATAGGCCTAGAGACATTGGCCCTTTAATGAAAAACATAAGCTTTTCGTTAAGAGAAGGATAAATGGAGAAGGCAGGAAAGTGGGATTAAGAAACATTTCAGCCATGATCAAATGGCACAGCACATTCGATGGGCCAAATGGCCTAATTCTGTTCCAATTTCTTGTGCTCTTATGATCTTATGTTATCTGGAAAGTGGAAGCTGAATTTGATAAGTATTTGATTAAAGAGAGCTCATGGAAATGGGGACAGGTATGAGAGGCTGAATGGTCTACATCTGTTCCTAACTGTTGTATCCTTGTGTCTGAAAAGCATCCTGGTTAGTTTGAGGGTAGTACATTTTGAGAATAAAGGCCTTCCCATTTAAGATTGTGATAGGGATGTACCTTTCTCTTTCGGGTTGTAAGATTTGTGGTGTTCTCATCCCCAAGGAACAGTGAACCCTGGGTTACTGGAAACAAAGTTAACTTCCATAGACCTTTGAGGAATAAGAGAATCAATGTTTATTGGGATCAAACAGGGGTGTTCAACGACAATCACATCCAGAATGAGCATTGGTTTGCTTCTGAGAATATACTCAAAGCCCATTATCTACCTATTTGTCTACCAGGAGACTGACATCAGGTATAAATAGAGTCATAGAGTCATAGAGATGTACAGCAGGGAAACAGACCCTTCGGTCCAACCCGTCCATGCCGACCAGATATCCCAACCCAATCTATTCCCACCTGCCAGCACCCGGCCCATATCCCTCCAAACCCTTCCTATTCATATACCCATCCAAATGCCTCTTAAATGTTGCAATTGTACCAGCCTCCACCACTTCCTCTGGCAGCTCATTCCATACACGTACCACCTTATGCATGAAAAAGTTGCCCTTTAAGTATCTTTTATATCTTTCCCCTCTATCCCTAAACCTATGCCCTCTAATTCTGGACTCCCCGACCCCAGGGAAAAGACTTTGTCTATTTATCCTAAACATGCCCCTCATAATTTTGTAAACTTCTATAAGGTCACCCCTCAGCCTCTGATGCTCCAGGGAAAACAGCCCCAGCCTATTCAGCCTTTCCCTGCAGCTCAGATCCTCCAACCCTGGCAGCTTCCTTGTAAATCTTTTCGGAACCCTTTCAAGTTTCACAACATTTTTCCGATAGGAAGGAGATCAGATTTGCACGCAATATTCCAACAGTGGCCAAACCAATGTCCTGTACAGCCGCAACATGACCTCCCAACCCCTGTACTCAATACTCTGACCAATAAAGGAAAGCATATCAAATGCCTTCTTCACTATCCTATCTACCTG
>NC_057748.1:23575606-23577255 GCF_004010195.1 Chiloscyllium plagiosum | reverse complement strand
AGTCCATATAGATCACATCTACTGCTCTGCCCTCATCAATCTTCTTTGTTACTTCTTCAAAAAACTCAATCAAGTTTGTGAGACATGATTTCCCACGCACAAAGCCATGTTGACTATCCCGAATCAGTCCTTGCCTTTCCAATAACATGTACAACCTGTCCCTCAGGATTCCCTCCAACAATTTGCCCACTGCTGAGGGCAGGCTCACTGGTCTATAGTCCCCTGGCTTGTCTTTTCCACCCTTCTTAAACAGTTGGAACAACGTTTGCCAACCTCCAGTCTTCAGGCACCTCACCTGTGACTATCGATGATACAAATATCTCAGCAAGAGGCCCAGCAATCACTTCTCTAGCTTGCTACAGAGTTCTCAGGTACACCTAGAACATAGAACATAGAACAGTACAGCAGAGAACAGGCCCTTCAGCCCATGATGTTGTGCCGACGATTGATCCTCATGTATGCACCGTCAAATTTCTGAGACCATATGCATGTCCAGCAGTCTCTTAAATGTCCCCAATGGCTTTGCTTCCACAACTGCTGCTGGCAATGCATTCCATGCTCTGTGTAAAGAACCCGCCTCTGACATCCCCTCTATACTTTCTTCCAACCAGCTTAAAACTATGACCCCTCATGCTCGCCATTTCTTTCCTGGGAAATAGTCTCTATCTATGCCTCTATCTTGTATACCTCAATTAGGTCCCCTCTCCTCCTCCTTTTCTCCAATGAAAAAAGTCCGAGCTCAGTTAACCTCTCTTCATAAGATAAGCCCTCCAGTCCAGGCAGCATCCTGGTAAACCTCCTCTGAACCCTCTCCAAAGCATCCACATCTTTCCTATAATAGGGCGACCAGAACTGGATGCAGTATTCCAAGTGCAGTCTAACCAAAGTTAGATAGAGCTGCAACAAGATCTCACGACACTTAAACTTAATCCCCCTGTTAATGAAAGCTAAAACACCATATGCTTTCTTAACAACCCTGTCTACTTGGGTGGCCATTTTAAAGGATCTATGTACCTGCACACCAAGATCCCTCTGTTCCTCCACACTGCCAAGAATCCTATCTTTAATCCTGTACTCAGCTTTCAAATTCGATCTTCCAAAATGCATCACCTCCCATTTATCCAGGTTGAACTCAATCTGCCACCTCTCAGCCCACCTCTGCATCCTGTCAATGTCCTGCTGCAGCCTACAACAGCCCTCTGTACTGTCAACAACGCCTCCAACCTTTGTGTCGTCCGCAAACTTGCTGACCCATCCTTCAATCCCCTCATCGAAGTCATTAATAAAAATTACAAACAGTAGAGGCCCAAGGACAGAGCCCTGTGGAACACCACTCACCACAGACTTCCAGGCAGAATATTTTCCTTCTGCTACCACTCACTGTCTTCTGCTGGCCAGCCAATTCTGTATCCAGACAGCTAAGTTCCCCTGTATCCCATTCCTCCTGACCTTCTGAATGAGCCTACTATGGGGAACCTTATCAAATGCCTTGCTGAAGTCCATAAACACCAATCCACAGCTCGACCCTCATCAACCTTTCTAGTCACATCCTCAAAGAACTCGATAAGGTTTATGAGGCATGACCTGCCCCTCACAAAGCCATGTTGACTGCATTTAATCAAGCCATGCTCTTCCAGATGGTCATAAAT
>NC_057748.1:23573050-23575056 GCF_004010195.1 Chiloscyllium plagiosum | reverse complement strand
GTCTAATTGCATCATAGTTTCCTCTTCCCCAATTATATATCCTCCCATTTTGCCTAATCCTCTCCTTCTCCATAGCTATGTAGAATGTGGGGCAGTTGTGGTCACTATCACCAAAATGCTCTCCCACACAAGATCTGATACCTGCCCCGGCTCATTGCCGAGCACCAAGTCTAGAATGGCCTCTCCCCTCGTCGGCCTGTCAACGTACTGTGTTAGGAAACCCTCCTGAACACACCTTACAAAAACAGCTCCATTCAAATCTTCTGCTCGAAGGATGTTCCAATCAATATTGGGAAAGTTAAAGTCACCCATTACAACAACCCCACTTCGTCCACACTTTTCCAAAATCTGCCGACCTATGCTTTCTTCCATCTCCCTGCTGCTATTGGGGGGCCTGTAGTAAACCCCTAACAAGGTGACTGCTCCCTTGTTGTTCCTAATTTCCACCCATACTGACTCGGTAGGCAGATCTTCCTCGACAATGGAAGCTTCTGTAGCTGTGACACCCTCTCTGATTAGTAGTGCTACACCCCCTCCTCTTTTTCCCCTCCCTATTCTTTTTAAATGCTCTAAACCCTGGAACATCCAGCAACCATTCCTGCCCCTGAGAAACCCATGTCTCTGTTATGGACACAACATCATAGCACTAGGTACCTGATCAGGTCTTGGGGATTTATCCACCTTTAACCATTTCAAGACATCCAGCACTTCCTCCTCTGTGATCTGGACATTTTGCAAGATGTCACCATCTATTTCCCGACAGTATATATCTTCCACATCCTTTTCCACAGTAAATACTGATGCAAAATATTAATTTAATATCTCCCCCATTTTCTGTGGCTCCACACAAAAGCCTGATCTTTGAGGGGCCCTATTCTCTCCCTAGTTACCCTTTTGTCCTTAACATATTTGTAAAAACTCTTTGGATTCTCCTTAATTCTATTTGCCAAAGCTATCTCATGTCCCCATTTCGCCCTTCTGATTTCCCTCTTAAGTATACTCCTACTTCCTTTATCCTCTTCTAAGGATTCACTCGATTTATACTCTCTGCACCTGACATATGCTTCCTTCTTTTTCTTAACCAAACCCTCAATTTCTTTAGTCATCCAGCATTCCCTATACCTACCAGCCTTCTCTTTCACCCCGACAGGAATATACTTTCTCTGGATTCTTGTTCTCTCATTTCTGAAGGCTTCCCATTTACCTGCGAACATCTGCCTCCAATCAGCTTTCGAAAGTTCTTGCCTAATACTGTCAAAATTGGCCTTTCTCTACTTTAGAACTTCAACTTTTAGATCTGGTCTATCCTTTACCATCACTATTTTAAAACGAATAGAATTATGCTCCCCCAATGACACCTCAGTCACCTACGCTGCCTTATTTCTCAAGATTTGGTCATGTTTTGCACGTTGTCCACATATTGAATCAGAACATTTTCTTGTACACACTTAACAAATTCCTCTCATTCTAAACCCTTAACTCTATGGCAGTCCCAGTCAATGTTTGGAGAGTTAAAATCCCCTACCATAACTACCCTATTATTCTTACAGGTAGCTGAGATCTCCTTACAAGTTTGTTTCTCAATTTCCCTCTGGCTATTGGGGGGGGGGGGTGTCTATAATACAATCCCAATAAGGTGATCATCCCTTTCTTATTTCTCAGTTCCACCCAAATAACTTCTCTGGATGTATTTCTGGGAATATCCTGCCTCAGCACAGTTGTCATGCTGTCCCTTATCAAAAACGCCACTCCCCCTCCTCTCTTGCCTCCCTTTCTATCATTCCTGTAGCATTTGCATCCTGGAACATTAAGCTGCCAGTCCTGCCCATCCCTGAGCCATGTTTCTGTAATTGCTGTGATATCCCAGTCCCATGTTCCTAACCATGTCCTGAGTTCATCTGCCTTCCCTGTTAGGCCCCTTGCATTGAAATAAATGCAGTTTAATTTATTAGTCCTACCTTGTCCCTGCCTGCCCTGACTGTTTGACTCACTTCTGTTCTCAACTG
>NC_057748.1:23561193-23571983 GCF_004010195.1 Chiloscyllium plagiosum | reverse complement strand
CCGCAGTAACCCTTAAACTCTCTTTAAACTCCCACATCTGACAAGAAATACTTATCACTGCAAAGGCCATTTTTGCTCCTTCAAAATCTACGACCCAGAAAATAACACCGTCTTATTCCTCTACAAACACTGCCCCAAGTTAAATTAATAGCCATGGCTTATATTTTAGGTTTAATCAAGAGACTTATCTCCAAAAACATATAATCAAGAAAGAATTCACTATACTCACTACTGCAGCCTTTCTCTTGGACAGACTTAAAACAACAATTAACTTATCTGATTCTGTGCTGTGAACTTCGTCCAACAGTTCCTCCAAGATTAGTTGTGAATTTCACTGTTTGTTAATTTTCCCAGATGCACTCCGATGTCCAGCGATACACTAATTCAAACAGCAAAGGCGGTAATTGTGCAGGTTCTCTCTCTCTCTCTCTCTCTCTCCTGCACTGTCCTCACCATGTGCTTCCAATGTGAGCACTTTCCTGGGAAGTGCAGTAAACACGCAAATCTTGTGATAGAAATGCATGAGAAACCAGTAGGTCCGGTGTTTGCCATTTATTATCCCATCCTTGCTGCTATCGGAGTTCCAGGTGAACTATCTCGTTAATTTCTGACTATGGTAATCATCCAATATCTGCTACGAATTGCATTTCATCAGTGAGGTGTTTCTTTTGTGTTCGTTTTACTGCAGTTTTCTTTTTCTCCAGTTTTATTCAAAAAGATGTCATAATTCACTGAGCTAATGTATTTTGTTACACCAGTATATTTTTCATTAGTTTTAGTGTAAGATTTGAACAATACAGGTATTAATTCTTCATTTTATTATGATTTCTGGTGATAATCTAATCATGTTTATGCAAATTATGTTGTCTTCTTCATTTTTGATGTGGAGATACCAACTGAGGTGGGTGAAGTCATAAGACACACGATGTCAGGTTATATTCCTGGTAAATAAAGAGGATGACTAAAATTAAACTAATTTGTCTGTAAGAGGTTTTTTTATTCCAGATTTCCAAAGAGTACGATCTCCAGGGTGAACCAAGAGAGAGGCTTCCAGGTCTGACTCCATAAGGGATTCCCTGGGCCGTCTCAAATCTGTAGTTTAACATGTCTGTACCACTGAGTTCTGCAATCTCTCTCCATTTAAGTATCCTTATCCTTCCATCACAGCACAGACTTCCCATAACTTATGTTACACTATTTCTGCTAAAGGTTTGCACACTGCCCTCCCCTGTCTATGTTCAACTGCAGACTCTCTAAATCCACTTGACACCTTATTGAATGATTATCGTAATGCATTGGACCTCAATCAGCTCTTCCAACCAAACCCCTTCATCCAAATCATTGAGATAGATTGTAAATAATTGGTGACCTCACAGATTCCTGAGGCACTCCACAAAGTTACAGATTTCCAAAGTGAAAAAAAACATTTATCCCTGCTGTCTATTTCCTGACAGTTAACCAGGTCTCCCCTGTTTCTGTGTAGCAGCCTAGAAAGGTTGCATGGTCTTGTCCTGTGCTGTGTCATGTACTCAAAGGACTGAATTACTTCATTGTATTCTTGTGCAAGCCCTTCGGGGGGCAGTTTATCCCTGCTGTCTATTTCCTGACAGTTAACCAGGTCTCCCCTGTTTCTGTGTAGCAGCCTAGAAAGGTTGCATGGTCTTGTCCTGTGCTGTGTCATGTACTCAAAGGACTGAATTACTTCATTGTATTCTTGTGCAAGCCCTTCGAGGGGCAGAATGGTATCCTTTCATTGTTACAATCCTGACAGGCTTCATGGGATCTTCCTCTGCAACAGCATCGAGGGGTTGAGTGGAAGAAGAGTACATGGGTGAGGAGCAGCAGTTAGCCATTCGGCCCCTCAAATCTGCTCACCTGTTGTTTATATTTTGATGGAATGTTGTTTTCTCATGTGCTGTGACTGTGTTCCAGAGGTAAACAAACATGGATCACAGCCAAATCAGAATTCGTGTCGTGGGACCTCGGACATAATTGAAAGGAAAACTCTAATCGAAATTAAATATGTTCAGAATAGCAATGCACTGCTACCGTGATATCGCATACTCAATAGAGAGAAATACCAGAATTTAACTAAATTATTTCATGTTTGAAACTGACAATATGTGTGAATTAATGCAGAAACTGTGCAGTATAACATATTAAGAGATGGAGTTGAATGCTTCAGATAAGAAATCAACAACATAAGATAGTGCTTAAGAAACAGTAAGACCATTTATTCAAAAGCGCAATTTCTGAACAATTTATAAAGAAAGACTAAAATATATAGGATCATACCATCCTGGCCTGAGTTTATAGGATGGAGATTGGTGTTGTTTGCACAAATTACTGAATATACATTGCTGCCATACATGTTTCTGATTGGTACATAGAAGAATAAGCATTTAGATTTTAAAATTTGCGTTCAATTAAAAATACATGGCTTCCATTTAGGTGTGGAAAGACTCACATTGACATATGATCCATGTGCACCTATATGTCTTTTGTAACTGGGCGAGCTTAATAGGGTAAGATGAGAACCATTGGCAATTTAGAATGCCTGGCTTGGTAGAAGTGGAATAATTGAGGAACAAAATGAAATTCAAATGAGTTCAGATTAGCAATGCACTGTTACCATGATGACACATACTCAATAAAGAGAAATACCAGAATTGAAATAAATAATTTCTCATTTGGGACTAATAATATCCATGAACTGTGCAGTTCCATATATTAATAGCTGGATTCATAATTCAGACAGAGGTTTGAAAAGTGATATTGTGGAAATTCGGAAATGCAATGGTAATGAGGCTGCTCCTTTAACAAGGCAACGTTTTCTTTGACCTTTTTTTTTGAGGTCATAAAAGTCACAGACTCCAAAAAGTCTAAGTTTGAAGGGTTTTAGGGCCAGTGTGATGATAGCTAACAGATACTGCCTCAGGCCTATCACCCTCACCTTGACCTCCTTCCACCTATCACATTTCCAACGCCCCTCCCCCAAGTCCCTCCTCCCTATCTTAGCCTGCTGGACACACTTTCCTCATTCCTGAAGAAGGGCCTTTGCCCGAAACGTCGATTCTCCTGTTCCTTGGATGCTGCCTGACCTGCCGAGCTTTTCCAGCAACACATTTTCAGCTCTGATCTCCAGCATCTGCAGTCCTCACTTTCTCCTCAGTGAAAAGTCTTTCAAGTTATAAAAAAAAGCATGTGCACAATGAAAGGGGCGTGGCCATTTCTTCCACTCAGCTTTACTCTGGTTAATTTGGTTTGGTCTGGATATTCACTGAAAGCAGTTAGTGTTTTGAAGCCAAATAGTCCTTTAGATAATTGGCTTTTATGATAATGAGATCCAGGGACATATTCAGATTCTTTTTCTGCGTATGTCATTTGGTACAATTGCTTTAATTTTCATCTTTTTGCTGTAAATCAGTTAATTTATCTGAACTAGAGATATCTGCTTTGTCAAATACCTGCTCCTGGCTTGTGGACCCAAAGAAGCAGTTTCATACGGACGCTCTGTTTCTCTCTGACTTCTCTCCTATAAGAACCTGTGTTTGATTTTACCGTTTGTGCCAAGGGATATTTTTGGGAATTGTTGCGAGAATTGGAACAGGATAACTAAGTTGACGTGATCTGTTGGATTTTTGGATTGTTTAAGTTATTCGATATTCTGTTTTCTTTTATTGGTATTTCATTCAGTAATCTTAAAAATAAATTTTGTCTTGTTTAAAACTGAGTGGTTTGACCAGTTGCATCACTCCTGGAATATCCACCGTACACCTGCTTAAAACAATTAGCAAAGTTAGGGTCTGGGCTACTTCTTTGGAAATGTTTTGAGGGGTCTGGCCTGGTCCATTACATATTGGGGGCTCTTTGCAGGACTTGTTCTATAGTTCCGATTTCGGATTCGGGTTGTTGGACTCAAAGGCAATGACTTGTCGGCGTTAGTGTCTTTTATTCCAGGTGTTGAATTCAGTTGGTTTAAACAGCACTGGGATAGCAATGCCTCTTTCAGTCACCAAGCATTTTCTGGGGGTAGAAGAAGTGACCTTAGGGTTTTGCAAAAGGTGGTTAAGGCCAAGCTGCTGGAAGGGAAATTAGATATAGTTACAGCAATAGTTCAGCATTTAAACTTGCTGGAAAGGCCTTCGGGAATCTTTAGAGATGGCGAAAATTCAATTGAAAATGAAACAGCTTGAGTTAGAGGCAAAAGACAAGAAAGACCAACAGAAATGAAACAATGCTGCCTCGGGCAACTGTCTGTGTGGAGTTTGCACGTTCTCCCCGTGTCTGCGTGGGTTTCCTCCGGGTGATCTGGTTTCCTCCCGCAGTCACAAAGATGTGCAGTTTAGGTGAATTGGCCATGCTAAATTGCCCGTAGTGTTAGGTGAAGGGTAAATGTAGAGGAATGGGTCTTTGTGGGTTGCTCTTCGGAGGGTCGGTGTGGACTTGTTGGGCTAAAGGGCCTGTAAGTAATCTAATCTAATTTGAATTAAAATGAAAAGCAGATGAGAGAGAAACAGAGAGAGAAAGAAAGAAAAAGAGGGAGTTTGAACTTCAGAAATTGGCACTCAAACCGGTGTTCAAAAATTCACTTTTTGAAGTAATGAGAACTCATGTGGAAGAGCAGAAGAATTAAAATGGCAAGATGAGCAGGTGAAATGGCTGATTATTATGAGTTGGTCCATAAATCAAAGTTTGGCTTCCAAAATCAATTTCAATCTGTGAGGGCTAGAAATTGGGGAAAAGAGAAATCCTTACATCTTGGTGAAGATCATATGGATAACTTACCATAGGGTAAAAAGGAAACCATTGAAGGGGATTGCGATGTTAAAAGCTCTGGTGTTTTCGTTGCAATGAAGTAAACTACATGAAATCACAGTGTTGATGGGTTTGGAAAAGCACTAGGGAAGCCAGATGTAGGCAACAGGATAAGCCAGTGAATTTTGTTGGAGTGGTAACAGAAAGCCCAGTGGAGGCTAGAAAGCTGCACCACAATGTACAACGTGGACAGAGGTTGGGTAAGGAGGAAGTGCCAGATCATCTTAAGGCATATACCAGCGAAGATAAAGTTTACTTGCATAGGCAAGGAGCAGCAGGTAAAGAGATTATAATATTGAGAGACACAATCCTCACAATCTGTGATGTTGAAAGATGAGGATATATGTACTTCTAAAGGACTATTGCCAAAAAAGGTATTATTAACAGGAATTCACGGTCCAACAAGCAGTGCTCATTTATGTAAAGTGAGGTTGGAGTGTCCAGTGATAAGTGCAGAAATCGAGGTAGGAGTCCTGGACAAATTCTCAGCTCTGGAAATACAATTTGTCCTTGCTAATGATATAGCTGGTTCACAGGTAAGAGAGCTTCCTATTGTGGTTGAAAAGCCAGTGAAAACTACAGCAACAGAACTATTGCAGGACAAACGTCCTGGGATTTTTTCTGACAGTGTGGTAATTATCATAAAGTTACCAGTTGAAACAGAAAGGATCAAAGAGTACAGATAGGAAAGTTGGAGAGGAATTAGCAGAGACCCTGTTGGATCAGATGGTGGACACAAGCCAGGAGCAGGTATTTGACAAAGCAGACAACTCTAGTTCAGATAAATTAACTGATTTACAGCAGAAAGATGAAAATTAAAGCAATCGTACCAAAAGACATACACAGAAAAAGAAACTGAATATGTCCCTGGATCTCATTATCGTAAAAATGATGTCTTACTAAGGAAATAGAGAAAATCACATCCTCAGGGAGTTGAGAAATGGGTCGAAGCTCATCAAGTTGTATTGTCAGTTTGTTATAGAAAGGAGCTGTTGCAAATGGTGCATGATCTGCCACTAGGGGGTCATTTAGGAGTGAGAAAAATTCAACTAAATTACAAAAACATTTTTACTCGCTTGGACTCCAAGATTCTAGCTGCGGTTTGCCATACATGTCAGTTAAGTGGAAAACCACAGGCAATAATAAACCTGCACCTTTAATACATATTCCTGCATTTGAGGGACCTTTTACAAAAGTCTTGATTGACGGTGTAGGACCCTTATATAAAACAAACAGTGGAAAACAGTACTTGTTAACAATAATGGATGTGTCCAATAGGTTTCCAGAGGCTGTCCAATTACGCAATGTCACAGCTAAGGGGATTGCAAAGGAATTACTCAAATTTTTCACTAGGTACAGACTATCCACAGACATAAAATGAGATCAAGCGTCAAACTCTATATCAAAATTATTCAAGGAAGTTATGGACGACTTAGGAATAAAACAATTCAAATTTACTGCGTACCATCCAGAGTCGCAGGGAGCACTAGAAAGGTGGCATCAGACATTAACGACCATATTGAAGACATGGAATCAAGACTATCCGAATGATTGGGATAAGGAAATTCCATTTGCACCTCTTTGTGATCAATGATGCACCAAATAAATCAACCAAATTCAGTCCATTTGTATTAATTTTTGGGCATGAAGTAAGAGGACCACTAAAACTGATTAAGGAGAAATTGTTAAGTCAGAATTCAGAGACCACATATTTGGACTACGTGTCAAATTTTCAGGAATGATTAAATAGAACAGGAGAGTTGGCTATACAGCATTTAAAAGTACCACAGTATAAAATTAAAGAGGAAGCAGACAAGAAGTCAAAAACTCACAATTTTGCTACTTTTGTTACTTCAAGTAATAGGTGAACCTTTAAAAGCAAGGCTTAGTGAACCTTATCATGTCTAAAGGAAATTGAATGAGGTGAACTACTTGATAAAAATTCCAGACAGAAAGAAATCTCAGTGTGTCTTGTGAATATGCTCAAAAGGTGCTTTGACAGCGAAGGAAAGAAAGAGGAGAAGGTGTTATTTGTTACAACACAGAAGGAAGAATGAAGTTCAGAGGATTCTGAACTGGACATTCCTCAAATCAAATTGGACAATGAGGAAGGTGTGAAAAATTTGGATACATTATTGAATTACCTTTCAGAGGAAAATCAAAATGACCCAAAAGAGTTATTACAATCACATGGGGAGATATGTGGAAATAAGCTGGGACCTACTATCTGAATTACACATGATGTCGATATTGGAGATGTTATTCTGATTAACTGACATCCATATAGGCACAGGTTCAAAAGGAGATTGAATGCAAGCTCCAAGATAATTGAAGTGAGTCACAGTAACTGGAGTTCACCCATGGTAATGGTGCAAAAAGTACCTAACAGTGTGAACTAGCGCAATGTCAATGCCGTTACAAAGACTGACACATATCTGATTTGGCATTTGGAATACTGTATTGAAAACGTATGACAAACATCTTATATTTCTAAGTTGGTGTTGCTCAGAGGATACTGGCAGGTGGAATGGGACTATTTGGTGCTACCCTTTGGCACCGATCATTTGGCCCCGCCGTTTTGGCGCTCATTACTTTGGCGCTGAGCTGTTTTGGCACCAAATCAGAATTTTAAAAAAGTCTTGTAGAGCCTGTAAGAAATTCATTTTTATTGCATTGTAAGAAATAAATCTAATTCTTTTTTATTCATTATTTTTAACCTATTCATTATAAAAACTAACTTCTACATTTTGTTACATTTATCAAACACATACAGATAACCATTGTGTGAAAATTTTGGTTTGTCTCTCTTGCTTAGAATGTTTCAGCCATTTCTGGTATGGGCTCTACAGGAAAATAGAAGAAAATTGTATTACAGCTTTCCAATGTGAAGACAGAAGGGCTTAAGTATCATCAAGGTAGTAGATGACTATTAACAATTGCTCAATGAGAAAATTATTACAAAACGAGATTTGAATCTACAGCAGGTCATTACAGCTTTGACTATCAACTCTTGTTAGTTGAAAAAATTACATCGGGTTGTTATTCATCCTCTCTTTAACAAAACAAGACTTTTTTAAAGTTCTGAATTGGCGCCAAAACAGCTCAGCGCCAAAGTAATGAGCGCCAAAACAGCGGGGCCAAATGATCGGCGCCAAAACGTACCCCGATCCACTGGCAGAAAGAGCAAAGACAATTTTGGCTTTCGTAATGCTGAATGAACTGTATCAATTTAATTGTCTTCATGCCATTTGGTATGAAAAATGTGTTAGCCACATTTCGGAGACTAACCAATAAGGATTACCCAACTGTGTTGTATATATAGGTGACCTGGTGACTTTTAATCACACATGGAAAAAAATGTAACAGACTTGTTCGATCGACTTCAGAAGGCAGGCTTGGTGGTAAACCTAGCTAAAAGTGAATTTGCCAAAGCCCAAGTTACCTTCCCAGACCATGTTATTGGACATTGGGAAATGGCCCCACGAGATGCAAAAACAAAGGTAATTTGGGAGTTTCACATACCATTGACAAAAACAGCAGTACTATGGTTCCTGGGATTGAGTGGATTTTATTGGAAATTCACAACAAGTTTTATAATGTGGCTGCTCCACTTACTGAACTGCTAAAGAAAGGCCAAAGTTTTCAGTGGACAACATACTGTCAGAGGCATTTGACAGCCTGAATGCTGTGTTAACCTCTGCATCAGTATTAACCACACCTAATTGTGCAAAGCAATTGAAGGTGGCAATCGATGAAAGGGATGTGGGTGCTGGTGCTGTGCTCTTACCTTGAGAAGATAGAAAGACCAGTCAAGTACATCTGCAGGAAATTGACCATTCATCAGCAGAAATATTTGACAGTTGAGAAGGAGACTTTGAGCTTGGTGTTGGCATTACAACATTGCAGTGTTAATGTTATCAGCAACATATCTGAGACAATCATACACACTGATCATAACCCATTGACGTTTGTGGAGAAATGTAAGGACAAAATTACAGACTGTTTAGATGGACCTTGTTATTACTGCAATTCAATTTGAAAATAGTGCATTTGGCAGGACGAGAAAGCATGACTGAAGCATTGTCGAGTCTTGAATGAGAGACTGAGGCGTTCGGTGGCAGGAGTACAACAGACTGAATGGAATGTAGTTGTGCATGTTTGCACATTTATTGTCAATGTAAGGTATGAGTGTGCTTTAGAGTACTAACAATTTAGGTTTAAGGGGCTTCAGAATGAAGCAATCTTTGGATATTAATGGTTCACTTTTTTAAGAGGGGGGAGGTGTGATGAAGCAGCTCCTTTAACAAGGTTATAATGTTCTTGGTTATTTTTTCAGAGAGGTCATAAATGACACAAACTCTGAAAAGTCTGAGGTCGAAGGGTTTTGGGGCCAATTTGAACTAGTTAACAGATATCAGCTCAAGCAGAAAGCTTTCAAGTTTTAAAAAAAAGCACTTGTACAATGACAGGGGAGTGGCCAGTTCTCCCAGCTCAGCTCATCTCTGGTTTGGTTTGGGTTTTAGCAATAGTGTGGAAAAGCTGCTGGATTCAAAGAAGCAGGTCTGTGCTGGTCCCCTCTCTCTGAGGTCTATCCTGTAAGAACCTGTATATGATTTTACCTTTTGTGCCAAGGGGTGTTTATGGGGATTGTTGCAAGTATTTGGAACAACACCATTAAGTTGGAATTTTGGATGGGTTAAGTTATTTTGTATTCTGTTCTCTTTTATTTGCATTTCATTCAGTAATCTTGTAAATAAATTGTGTTTTGTTTAAAATTAAGTGGTTTGACTAACTGCAGACTTGGTTAAAACAATGAGCACAGTTAGGGTCAGGAATATTTTCTTAAAATGCTTTGAGAGGGTCTGGCCTGGTCCAAAATAATGTCAGTTTTTTTACAAAACCTTAAGTTATCACACCTTTTGAAAGGAGTTCTGGGTTTACAAATTAATGATTTTAAACCTGCAACATTATGCTAAATGATTTAAAAAATTAATAGCCATCTAGGCTTGTTTAATACATTGCATCGGTTGTGTAACACTTTCATATTTTACTATAAATTCTGTGTCCCATGATCCTGCCCCATTAGCTACCTGATAAAGGAGCAGTGCTCTGAAAGCTTTCAAATAAACCTGTTGGATGATAACCTGGTGTTATGTGATTCTTAACTTCAAGAATGTGGACAGCTTCAATTAACCTGCCCTCCCAACCTCACTTCCCCATCCTCCACCCAGCCACAAATCTCCCCGCCTCAACTAACTACCCTCATCACAGAACCAACCCTCACTGCAGTTACATTCCTTTGCACAGATCTGCCCCAGCTCAGCCTCTGAACCCAGCAGAGCCCTGACACACTCTCCTATCTGACTGGCAGCAGTCCATACCCTTCACAGAGTGACTGCAGAGACCCTGCCCTCCAATGAAAACCCTTAAATATATGTACCACCCACAGACGAAGCGGGTTACAGAAATGTGGTGTGTTGCAGAAGGTTACAGAGACATGGAGAGTTGTAGCATCTGAAAGACCACAGAGATAAAGAGGGCTCTCTGGGATGGAGAAGGTCCATTGGACAGAGAAGGTTGTATTGGTCTGTAACAGTTTGAGAGATCGGGAATTCTGTACTTGCTGCAGATGTTATAGCATTGGGAAGCCTCAACAGGTCATAAAGGACAGAGATAGAAATTGTCCTGAATCCTGACATTAAAGACTTTGGACTTTCAAAGGACTCAGATTACAGAGCTAGGGATAGGGTGTAGGGGTTGGAGGAGGATACAGAGTAAGGGAGGGGTGTAGGGGCTAAAGGATGTTACAGAGATAGGAAGGGATGTAAGGTCTGGAGGAGGTTACGGAAATAGGGAGGAGTCTAGGGGCTGGAGGAGTTTACAGAGATAGCAAGGTGTGTAGGGGCTGGAGGAGGTTACACAGATAGGGAGATTATAGGGGCTGGAGGTGTTTAGAGATTTAGGGAGGGGTG
>NC_057748.1:23533039-23560908 GCF_004010195.1 Chiloscyllium plagiosum | reverse complement strand
GGGACTGGAGGAGGTTACAGAGATAGTGAGGGATGTAGGAGTTGGAGGAGGTTACAGAGATGGGGAGGGGTCTAGGGGCTGGTGGAGGTTACATTGATAAGGAGGAGTGTTGGGGCTAAAGGAAGTTACAGAGATATGGAGGGGATGGAGTGATTGAAGAGCTTACAGAGATAGGGAGTGGTGTGGGTTCTGGAGGAAGTAACAGAGACAGGGAGAGGTGTAGGGGCTAGTAGAGGTTACAGAGATATGTAGTGGCTGAAGGAGGTTCCAGCGATAGGGAGGGTGTAGGGCCTGGTGGAGGCTACAGAGATAGGGACAGGTGTAGGAGCTGAAAGAGGTTACAGAGCTAAGGAGAGGTACAGGAGGTAGGTTTGCTCGCTGAGCTGGAAGGTTCAGTTTCAGGCATTTCTTCACCATACTAGTGAACATCATCAGTGAGACTCCGGATGAAGCACTGGTGGTATGGCCCGCTTTTAATTTATGTATTTAGGTGTCCTTGGGTTTATGATGTCATTTCCTGTGGTGATGTCATTTCCTGGTGTTTTTCTCAGTGGGTGGTAAATGGGATCCAAGTCAATGTGTTTGTTGGTAGAGTTCTGGTCGGAATGCCATGCTTCTCGGAATTCTTATGTGTGTCTCTGTTTGGCTTGTCGTTGAAAGGATGTGTTATTGCAGTCGAAGTGGTGTTCTTCCTCAACTGTATGTAAAGATGCTAGAGAGAGTGGCTCATGTCTTTTGTGGCTAGCTGATGTTCATGTATGCTGGTGGCTAGTTTTCTGCCTGTTTGTCCAATGTAGTGTTTGTTACAGCTCTTGCACGGTATTTTGTGAATGACATTAGTTTTGCTTGTTATCTGTATAGGGTCCTTTAAGTTAATTAGCTGTTGTTTTAGTGTGTTGGTGGGTTTGTGGGCTACCGTAATGCCAAGAGGTCTGAGTAGTTTGGCAGTCTTTTCCGAGATGTCTTTAATATAGGGGAGAGTGGCTAGGATTTCTGGACATGTTTTGTCTGCATGTTTGGGTTTGTTGCTGAGAAATCGGCAGACTGTGTTCATTGGGTGCCCGTTCTTTTTTAATACACAGTATGGATGATTTTCCTCTGCTCTGTGTAGTTCCTCTGTGCTGCAGAGTGTGGTGGCTCATTGAAATGATGTTCTCAAACCTTCCTTCATAAATCTTCTCAAAACTCGCTAATAGGGGTTGGAAGAGGTTACAGCAATAGAGAGGGGGTAGGGGCTGGAAGAGGTTACAGAGATAGGGAGGGTTGCAGGGGCATGAGGAGGTTACAGAGATAGGGAGGGTACACAGATAATGAGGGGCTATTGGGCCTGGAGAATATTACAAATATAGGTAGGGCTATAGAGGATTGAGGGTGTTACAGAGATAGTGGGGTGCCGGGGCTAGAGAAGGTAGAGAGATATGGACGAGTGTAGAGTCTGGAGGGTGTTACAGAGGTAGGGAGGTACATAAGAGGCTGAAGGTGGTTACAGAGGTAGGGAGGTGTGCAGGGGGCTCAGGGAGATTGCAGAGATAGGGAGTTGTGTAGGGACTGGAGAAGAGGTCCAGAGATGAAGAAGGATTGTACAACCTGAATCAAGTGGTTTCTCAGACACCTTCTCTGTAAAAGGTACAGAAGCACAGAGGTTTGTGGGACTTAAGTAGAATACAGTCTGTGAGCTATGTGGAAACTGGTGGAGTGAAAGGAGATCAGGAACTACGTAGGAGCCTGTGGAGGTTATATTGATGGAATGCCCTACATTCCCAGAGAGCAGTTAGACACACCCCTGCTGCTGAGCGATACTGAGTGAGAGATCAGCCCCCAGATGTGTAACTGCCCACCATCCAATCACCCTCTGAGCTTCCTGACTAGCTTACTCTTGAGAGTCTGAACAAGGACTGACCAGTCACAGAAGCAACGATAAATTCCAGCAAACACATTACTAAGAGGAAGAAGACCAGCACCAGTGGTCCCAACTGGAAAACGTAAAAGTGAGAGACTATAATCACCATCTTCAATTTGGGAGCTCCCACTCTTCCTTTATTCCTTAGACCCCATTCCTGGCCAACGATGTGAACCCAGTCTCTTGCCCTCACTTCCCACTTCATAAGAGGGAGACACCTTTCTGAGCCCTGCTTCCTTTCTCTTTGCCCCCTCCCCCATGAACTGTCACTCTCCCACTCTCCATTCGTCCCCCAAACTCTGCCCCCTCACTGAAATCCTGCAGTGCTTCAGTCTTGAGAGCCGACTCTGACTCTTGCCCTTCTTTCTCTGGAGCACTGCTTTATTTTCTTGCCCTCCCTCTTCTGGATGCAAGCCCAATCTCTTTGCTGAGTCTAGTACCACTTTCAAAACACCCTCTCTTACTCTCCCTTTCTCCAAATCTGACCTGCAGCTTACCCTCAGGACTGTTTCTCACTCTTAAATCTGACATATTCCTAGCATTCTTCCCCCAAAAAACAGTAACCGTCTCTCTTTTCCCAGCTTTGAATCCTGTTCATCTCTCTCTCTCTCCCCTTCACCCCACCCCCACCGTCCGCTTTCCAGAATGCTGTCTCTACCTTTCATTACTGTCTCTCTCCCTCCCTTGCTGAGAATTCTCTCCCTTCCTCTCAAGTATCCACTTTGTCTTTTTTTACTCTGTCTCTCCAAATCTTAATGCTGCCGAACACACACAACAGAAGATCTACTCAGAAAGTAAAAGGTTGAGTTTAGTGGTTCCATCAAGTTGAGTGAGATAAGGTAAACTCCTGTCCAGACCATACGTACAATACAGCCGACAGTGGGCATCAGTATTTATGCCTGTTTCTGCAAGGGATCTAAGCAGGTTACTTTGCAATAAGCCAATTGTCAAATCCGTTTACAGCTCAGATGTCCAGCCTCTTCTGAGGGAGCTGCTGTCAGGGTGGGCACTTTCTGATCTGAAAGAGAGAAAAAGAGAGAGGAGGAAAGAGACGGTAAGAGAGAAAGAGAGAGGGACTAAGTGATAGAGAGAGACAGAGAGAGATGGAGAGAGTGGGGATGGAGAAAGAGAGAGAAGAATAGATAGTTAGAGAGAAGGACAGAGAGAGAGAGACATGGAGGTACTGAAGGACAGAAAGAGATAGCTAAAGACTGAGAAAGAGAGAGAGAGAAGGACAGAGAGTGTGAGAGAGAGCACAGAGAGAGAAAGAGAGCAAGGGATGAGAATGAGAAAGTGAAAGAATGACAGAGAGAAGGAGATCAGTCAGACAGAAACAAACAGGAGTTAAGACATGGACAGACTGAAGGGCTGATACACACTATTCCACTTGGTCCCAGCTCTCGTGATGATTTCTCACATTCCCTCTCTCCTATGAGGGACAGACCCTGCTCCTGGGGTTTGCTTCAGCCTTGGGAATGTATCAGTGCGTCTCTACGTCTGTGTGCATCTCTGTGTCTGTTTCTCTAATCAATAGGTCTCTGTTGCTGTAGGGGTGAATCCTCTCTCTCTCTCTGTCCCTCTTGTGTTAAAGTGATACAATACTGCTCTCTACTGGACACCCACCTACCCGGCCTGCCACTACACAACAGCAGATCTATTTTGGCAAAAATATTAAAGTTGGTGAATCTGTCACATCGCATGTTTATTTCATTCTATAAATAAACCTTTGGAGATAGAGCAGTTTTACTCATCCCTTGTAATGTTGTCCTTGAGATATGAGGAGAAGGAAATGAACATGTCTTTGAATCCTTGCTGACTTTAAATTTGTGACAGATGCTAAATTGCCCGTAGTGTTAGGTAAGGGGTAAATGTAGGGGTATGGGTGAGTTTCGCTTCGGCGGGTCGGTGTGGACTTGTTGGGCCGAAGGGACTGTTTCCACACTGTAATGTAATCTAATCTAATCTAATGTAATCTAATCTAATCAAATAGTTCACTTGAAGATGCCTGGGTACAATTGCGGTGGAAATCTCCTATTTAAAGTGTATAATGTCAGGAATACTGCTCAAAGACACATCATTTTCTCATTGTGGAGGGAGCACAACATTTCTCCACATGAGCATGTTTCACACACTGAGGGACCTCAGTCCAATTGCAAATCTCCACACAAGCCTTGTGTGTTTGTGCTTGTGTCTGTCTGTCACTGTTAATGATGCTGTCAGCTTGGATGGTGCTGTGAGCCCTTCCTCTCTCCCTCTCTGAATCCTCGAGGTTTTGCAGCCCCATGTGCAGCGGCAAGCAGCGGCCAGCAGAGGGTAGGATTGTATCACTTTCAACACAGGAGATTTTTTGCACTGTTTTGGCTCTTCTCCCCAGGACAAAACATTTCTGATTAAACTACATTGGAGTAGCAGCCCATTGCAATTGGGCAGCTTCATGCTGAAAAATAGGAAGCGCAGCCATTTGTTATCATACGTAAATTTTATTCATTCCTATCATAAGGAATCCTTGGAACTAGATAATTTACTGCATGACTGAAGTTTGCTCTGAACTTAGACAATGTGGCTGCACAAGTAAATGTTTCATGGGTGGGATCTGGTAATGCCATGTAATCACCTGTCACAATTTCTCACATCAAAACAGCTCATGCATGGCTGTTTGTGATATTAATACAGGGTCTGTTAAATTTTACTGAGAAGTGAGACCATATATTTAGCAGGCAAACACTTTCCGGTGAACTGTTCTATTGAATTGCATCAGAAACCTCCAAGCAATTTGATTTTCATGGAGACTTAGAGGGCTCCAAACTGATACAAAATTCCATTTCCCCGGAGAATTCCTTTGTATTATGCTATGTTGGGGAAATCGCAGGTTCCCGCCTCAACACTGGGATAGGGACTCTCTGTCAGAATGTGATGGAATACTCCCCTCAGGCTTGGATGGGTGCAGCTCCAACAAATACTCAAGAAGCTCGACACCACCCAGGACAAGGCAGCCTGCTTGACTGGCACCTCAACCACAAACATCCACTCTCTCCACCACCAATGATCAGTAAGAAACGTGTGTAGTATTTAAAACGCGCACTGTCGACATTCTTCAAAGATCCTCAGACAGCACCTTCCAAACCCATGAACACTTCCTTCTAGAAGGACAAGAGCAGCAGATACATGGGAACATCCTCCAATTCACTCATTAATGGTGAAGATATATCACCATTCCTTCAGTGTTGCTGGGTCAAAGTCCTGGAATTCCCTCCCTCATGGCATTGAGGATCTACCTACAGCACATGGACTGCAGCGGTTCAAGAAGGCAGCTCACCACCCACCTTCTCAAGTGGCACTAGTGTCAGGGAATAAATGCTGACCCAGTCAGTGATACAACATTCCACGAGTGAATAAAAAAAAACTTTCACGGTCCGGAAACAATAGGACTCTCTTCTGGGCTTCATTGAGGAGTTTTATTTTTTCATAATGCAAGGGAGTCGTGCAATTAGGTATTTCACCGCATTACTGATCTTTGCTCTGAACCTAGACAATGTTGCTGCATAAATGAATGTGTTTGTGCAACAACTTAGGATCTGCAGCATGTAACCAACTCTTCTGAAGTTATCTAGAAAAGGTGGGTAATCGGCAGTATTGATTTTCTGAATGAGATAATATAAGAAATTTATAACAACAATTAACCACAAGAGGATAAAGCTGCCAGAGATGGTGAAGAGCAAAATCACAGACTTCCTTCTGCTCTCCATCTCTGGGTCTCTGTGATTCTCTCCTTTGTTCTCACCCTTGAGCCTCTTCCGGACTTGACTGGTCACTAAAATGTGTCTGACTGTCAGAGCATTGAGCAACAGAATTAAAGCGAATGGCAGTAAAGGGGTCAAAATCGTATCAAGCCAATCTAACAGTGCCCACCAAATATCAGTATAGTAGCTTGATTTTGTTATACAGTAGAATGGCACATTATTGATTATGCTCCACGGTTCATATTGAAAATAGAAGGGAATATTTTTCAGACAGAACAGGGTGCAGGTTGTTGCAAGGACTACAGTTGCAGTTTTCTTAGTGCAATATTTTGTTCTCAGTTTCTGGCAACAAATGGTTACAAATCGGTCAAAGGTGAACATGATGGTGAACCAGACAGAGCAGTCCCTGGCTGCATGTAATAGGACCCCAGTAACACTGCACACAGGAGTGATGTCTAAGAAACACTGCCCATAATAAAAGTATGGAAATCTCCACAATATGATCTCAGTGATAATGACCATCAGATCAGCAGCTGCCATAACCACTAGGTAGCGAGTAGTGCAAGGTGAAACTCCGCACTGTCCCCTGGCAAGGGTAACAATCGCTAGCAAATTAACTGTGGAAGATAAATGGGAAAAGAAGCAGTGAATTACATATAGAAATTCTCCCTGCCTGTTTCAGAGAGTAACAATAAGATTTTACCACCAAATCCCGGTGCACTATGTGAGTGGAAGTGGGTTATGGTTGAGTGAGTATGAATTTTAAGACTTTAACACCTACCTCAGATTGTCTGTGAGCCCAATCACTAAGAGAATCTGGAGGTTGAACAGGGACTCAACTCTTAGGACAGCCAAAGGAAGTCTGTGATTATTTTTTGGTTGCAAGCAAACTATTTGAATGAATGTGGGCGGCACGGTGGCACAGTGGTTAGCACTGCTGCCTCACAGCGCTAGAGACTCGGGTTAAATTCCCGCCTCAGGCGACTGACTGTGTGGAGTTTGCACATTCTTCCCGTGTCTGCTTGGGTTTCCTCCGGGTGCTCCGGTTTCTTCCCACAGTCCAAAGATGTGCAGGTCAGGTGAAGTGCAGGTCAGGTGAATTGGCCATGCTAAATTGCCCGTAGTGTTAGGTAAAGGGGTAAATGTAGGGGAATGGGTAGGTTGTGCTTCAGCAGGTCGGTGTGGATTTGTTGGGCCGAAGGGCCTGTTTCCACACTGTAAGTAATCTAAACTAATGTAATAAATTCTCACAGTTCTCAGCCCCAACAGAACCTCATTAGAAACCTTACTCCCATCTTAGTCATTAAACTAAACTCTCCACTTCTTAGGTCATCCCTTGCTCTTAGCATTGGACCAAATCCTCATTGGAACCACTACAGGAACAGGAAACAGACCATCAGAACCTGTTTCAGATTTTAATGCAGACTACTCCATATGTCTTACACAGGTGCAACATAACAGAGCATGAAGGGCTCCCTTAGTGACAATGTGAGAATTTTAGGACTGCTGTGATATTTATACTGTAAATCTACACATCTGCACATGACAAAGGTCTGGACATGTAGGGTATCAGGAGGACAATCTGTCAAGATTTGAATCTCCTGATCAGAGGTGGTAAGGAGGAGAGAATTTTCACAAGGGATGGTTTTCCTTTGCTTAAAAAAACTACTTCAGATTTAAAATTCACACCTGAGCCAGCATCCACTGCCATTTGTGGAAGAGAGTTTGAAACCTCTCCCACTCGTGTGTAGAATTGCTTCCGAGCATCTCTCCTGAACACTCTGGGCATGATTCTCAGACTCTACTCCCTCATTCGAGAATTCTAAACCAGTTTATCCTTTCCTGTATTTTCCTGATAACACCTTGTATTAATATCACCCAGATCACTCCTTAGCCTTCTGAATTCCAACGAAAACAGGCCTCATTTGTATAACAAAAGCTGAAATTGTGAGCAGGACTGGCAGCATCTATGGGACAGAAAGCAGAGTTTCGGGTCCAGTGACCCTGCTTCAGAACTGTCTTGCCTGATGTCTCCTCATACCCTCAAACCGTATGAAACTGGAACAGATGACAGAATACTGAGATCAGAAAATATTGCAACAGCAGTGAAGTTGAGAGTCTCTGTCAGTGGAGAACTGTACCGAGAATGCTGCTCAGTGAATTACTGTCACTGTTCAGGTGCGTGGATAAAGCTGACCAGTCAGTGAGCTGGAGATATTATTTTTGAAAATATAAAACCAAAGAGCAGATCAACAGCAAATTAAAATAAGTTCAATTGTTATAATACCATACCAGGAACACCAATAAGAGCAAGGATAGTGTAGAACACCTTCTCCACGTGTTGAATTGGTTGATGCATTTTTCCGTCCGAGGTGATCTTCAGCAGTAGACAAGCTTCTTGTTTGAGTCTCTGAGCTGATGCAGTCCCAGAGACGCTGCTTTATACTGTATGGAAGCTCCTTGGGGAGATTGGGATTACAGCATTGCTCAGCTTTGTTACTGGTTTTCAAATTTCTGTAAATGAACAAACTAATTACAATAACAAGTTTATTCCGAATTCTGAAAGAATGTTGCTACTCATACATCATAATGAAATAACGAAAACAGAATCTGGAATCTGTCAACAATAATGCTGGTAAAAACAATGACTGCAAATGCTGGAAACCAGATTCTGGATCAGTGGTGCTGGAAGAGCACAGCAGTTCAGGCAGCATCCAAGGAGCTTCGAAATCGACGTTTCGGGCAAAAGCTTTATTCCTGATGAAGGGCTTTTGCCCGAAACGTCAACAATAATGCTGTCCACTCAAACACCATAAGCCCCATCCTGAGATCGCAAAATATTTCAACTGATGCTGCATCCAGATAGTTTATTCCCAGCGCAAAAAAATATATCTCAGAGCTGTCCTTCTGTACTCTCGGGTCGGAGCTGCTCCCTTTAAACAAGAATATTTCACTCTGATTGAAATGCGATTCTTCTCACACACTAAAGGTGTACATTGCTACCGAGGTCAGCATTTATTCCCCATAACCGATATCCCAGGAAGGACCAAGTGAGGAGAACATACTGTCTATCCCAAGGAAAAAGCACTCAGTGAACAAAATGGGCCTCCAACAATGGGTACATTACTGACCTCACTCTAATTGTCACTGTCCATCCAGATACGTGGTTGTGGATGTTTGCCAAGCTGGGAAGATTTGTAGACATTTAGTCCCCTGTCTTCAGTGCTTTTGAGCCTCTTATGAAACGCTGCTGTACTGTGTCTTCTGGAATGTATTTGGTTCCGTTCCTGTTGCTTCCAATTGCCGGTTCCAGTTGTTCATTGTAATGGACAGTACATTGGGTCTAGGACAAACCAGCAGAAAACCAGTAATCCACATCCATGAACACCAACTTGCCACAAAATGCTATGATCAGCTGTCCCGAGTAGCCATACACACATATGTCAAGGACCACAAATTCGAATGAGGCAGCACAACAATCGTAGGACAGGCTAAACAGAGGGCTGCCAGAGAATTCCTAGAGGCATGGCACTCAGCCACAGAGTCCATCAATAAACACATAGACCTAGACCCAATATACAGGCTACTACAATGAACAACCAGAAGCAGCAGAAATGGAACGAAATAGATTCTGGAAACCCCAGTACACAGCATTTCACAGGAGGCTCCAAAGCACTGAAGATGTCACCTAGACAGGGGACAAAATATCTGCAAATCAACCTCCCAGCTCAGTGAATATACCCACAACCATGGCAACAAGCATCCAAGCTATAGATCTTTATGCAAACCTTGATTCATCAGAGACCTCACTCGAGCATTGCATGTTCAATGGCTAACAATGAAGATAGGTGGAGTCTTGACATTTATTACAAAAGGGACAGAGTATAAAAGTGGGGGATGTTGCTGCAACTATGGAAGGCATCACTGCAACCTCAGCTGAAGTATTGCGAACAAGTTTTGCCCCTTCACTTGAGAAAGAATACAACTGCATTGGAAGCAGTTCAGAGGAAGTTCATACAATAATTCCAGAGGTGAATGTGTTGTCTAGCTCCTCCTTAAAACAAGATAGACAACTACAACCAGAATGTTCTGAATGAATTTGACCACATGTCACATAATTCCAAAATGGTCAGTACAAACACAAGCCAATTCTCCCTCCACATGGTAGTTGGATACCTAACACAGCCTGAGTCAGAGTTCAGACAGTGATGCCTCGTGAAGCCACACCAGGGAGATTTTCTCGAGAACAGTTATATCCCTTCTCAAGTGAGGGGACAAAAATTGTTTCCAATACACCAGCTGAGGCTGCACTAAGATAGGTATTCAGCAAAGGCCTCACCTCTATTACCTTCTTGACCAGAATCTCACCTCCCATTACCAAACCATCATCTCCCAGACCACCCATAACCTCATCACCTCTGTGAATCTCCCACCCACAGCCTTCAACCTCATTGTTTGTAAACCCCGCACTGCCTGATTCTACCTCCTACCCAAGATTCACAAATCTCACTGCCCAGGTCAATTCATTGTCTCAGCCTGCCCCACTGAACTTATCTCTGCAAAACTTGACAACATCCTGTCCCCCTTAGTCCAGGAACACCCCACCTACGTTCGGCACACCACCCATGCCCTTCACCTCGACCAAGACTTTCATTTCCTTGGCCCCCCCAATGCCTTATCTTCACCAATGGACACATCTATCCCCCACAACAAAGGCCTCCAACCCTCTGTTTCTTCCTCTCATGTTGACCCAACCAGTCCCCTTCCACCAACACCCTCATTTGCTTGGCTGAACTGGTCCTCACCCTCAACAACTTCCCCTTCCAATCCTCACATTTCCTCCAAACCAAAGTGGTAACCATGGGTACCTGCATGGGTACCAGCTGTACTTGCCTCTTTGTTGGGTATGTGGAACAGCCATCTTCTGCAGTTACACTGACACCATTCTGCATCCTTTCCTTCGCTACATCGATGACTGTATTGGTGCTACCTCATGCTCCACGAGGAGGTTGAACAGTTCATCAAACTCACAAACACTTTCCACCCCACCTCAAATTCACCTGGACTATCTGAGACACCTACCTGGACCTCTCCATCTTTGTCTCCGGCAACTGACTAACCATGGACATCTACTACAAACCTACGGATTCCCACAGCTACCTAGACTATACCTCCTCCCATCTTGCCTCCATAAAAGTGCCATCCCTTATTCCCAATTCATCCACCTCCACCTCATCTGTTCCCAGGATGACCAATTCCACCATAGAACATCCCAGGTAGCCTCCTGATTCATAGACTGCAATTTTCCCCTCCCACATGATTGACGATGCCCTGCAGCGCATCTCCTCCACTTCCTCCCTCTGCCCTTGAAACCCATTTGTCCAATCACAACAAGGACAGAACGCCCCTAGTGTTTACTTTCCACCCCACCAACCTCCGATTATGTTGCATCATCCTCCACCACGTCCGTCATCTACAAAGAGATCACACCACTAGGGATATATTTCCCTCCCCACCCCTATCTGTGCTACAGAGAGACCAATCCTTCTGCAACAGCCTTGTTAGATCCATACCCCCACCAGCTCACTTCCAGCACCTTGCTCTGTCACCACAAGAAGTACAAAACTTGCGCCCACACCTCCTCCCTCACCTCTATCCAAGGCCCCAAAAGGTCCTTCCACATCCGACATAAATTTACCTGTACTTCCACACATCATCTACAGTGTCCGTTGCACCCAATGTGGTCTCCTGTACATGGGGGAGACAGGATGCTAACTTTCAGATTGGTTCAGAGAACATCTCTGGGACACCCGCACCAACCAACCCCACCACCCTGTAGCTGAACACTTTACTGCACCAACCAACCCAACCGCCCCATGGCTGAACACTTTAACTCCCCCTTCCACTCCACCAAGGATATGCAGGTCCTTGGCCTCCTCCATCACCAGACCATGGCAACACGACACCTGGAAGGATATGCAGATCTTGAGCTTCCTCCATCGCCAAACCCTACCCACCCCACCCTGGAGGAAGAATGCCTCATCTTCCACCTTGGTGACCTTGCAACCACACAAGATCAATATGCATTTCACCAGTTTCATCATTTCCTCTCTTCCCACCTTATCCCAGTCCCAAGCCTCCAACTTGGCAAACCCCTCTTGACCTGTCGATCTTCCTTCCCACCTATCCATTCTACCCTCCTCTCCGACCTATTACCTTCACCCCCACTTTATCTACCTATCACATTCCCAGCAATCATCCCCCCCAGCCCCACACCCCGTTTATCTCTCAGCCCCCTTGTCCCACAAGCCTCATTCCTGATGAATGCCTCATCTTCTGCCTTGGGAGCCTGCAACCACACAGGATTAATGTTGATTTCATCAGTTTCCTCATTTCCCCTCCCCCAACCTTATCCCAGTCCTAAGCCTCCAACTCAGCACCGCCCTCTTGACCTGTTCATTGTCTTTCCCATCTATCTGCTCCACCCTCCTCTCCAACTGTCACATCTCCACCACCTTCACCTACTTATTGCTTTCCCAGCAGCACCCCCCCCAGCCCCACACCCTTCCCGTTTATCTCTCAGCCCCCTTGACCCACAAGCCTCATTCCTGATGAAGGGCCTATGCCTGAAACTTTGAACTTCTTGATCCCCAGATGTTGCCGGACCTGCTGTGCTTTTCCAGCACCACACACTCAACTCACATCCCACTACCATACACTTGTTCTCGGGGAAACCCCACCAATCATCTGTGATCCCGCCTTTCTGTAACACAATGTGGAAATCCCATGGGATTCCTGTACACCATGAGCTGATGGTTACACCTGAATTCCTCTGATTCCACAGAGAGGACCCAGAGGATCCCATCTACACACATACTGGTGTCTGGTGGTTCATTCCACAGGGATCCTGGGTACATCCTTTTCCCTTATCCCCTTATAGAGCCATTATAAAGCTCCTCCACAATACACAACAAACACTTCAGAAGGGTTACATCGCTGCCTTAGAGTAGCCACTCTGGTGTGCCTCTGAAAAAGAGAACAAGAATAATTTCTGTAGATACCGTAGGCTGATGTCTGATGCCGTGTTCTATATGGCATTAGAAAGTTGTCTAATTCTCCAATTCTGACCCATTCCTTGATCCCCCTGCGATAGAATAAATAAGCACAGAATGGATGTGGTATGGAAACAGAATTAAAAAGTCAGTATTTTGTCAACACTGTGTCTCTAGAAATGCTTCTGAAATCTTCTCACTGTTTTGATATTGACTTTTCTTCAAGTGCCCGCCAGGTTATTTCTTAGATTCATAAGATCTCTACAATAATCTTAGATCTTTAACTCTTTCTTGTCTTGGCCCCTGATCCTTAAATATGTTAATTGTGTCTTCAGATTATTTCTCTCACTGTCCCAAAACAGAGTGAAGTGCTGTGTAGAGGAAGCAAAGGGAAAGCCTTCTCTCATCCCTCTGTTAAAATTCCCAATAGATAGTGCCCTAACTGTGTCATAGGACAGCATTTCATTTGACTTAAGCAGTAGAGGAGATTCATTGTGCAGTGAGGATTCTGAACACAAATGTAACTGTAGAAATGTGGGAAATGAGAAGTGATGTATTTTGGAAAGAAAAAAAAAAGCTGATGTTAAAATCAGATTGGCCACTATCTTAGCAAATATAGCAGGTTTGAAGGGCTGACTCTTATTCCTTGTACACATGTTCACATAAGCGGGCCTCTGCTCCCATTAGTTACCTAATAACAACTCAATATTCAATTGCAATGAGTCTTAGTTCCATCAGGAACCCTCAAACCCTCAATGTCATCAGGTCCAACATGAGCATGACATGATTCCTGAAGAAGGGCTTATGCCCGAAACGTCGATTCTCCTGTTCCCTGGATGCTGCCTGACCTGCTGCGCTTTTCCAGCAACACATTTTCAGCGCAGATAACATCCAGTACCCGTTTAAAGGTGGAAAGTAAGATGAATACAGACCACAATTTGCTTTTGGAAATAGACAGGAGGGATATGGAGAATTAACATTTATTTTTGGCAGGCTCAAAATGCGTAAGTGGAAAGTCTTTCATTTCTTCTTTGTTTGACATACTCTAACAATCTTCAAAAGTAAATAGTTAGTTTGTTTGAACTATAAGATTCTGCTTAACCTGTACACAATGCACTAAAGTAGAGGGTTAGAGATGCTGGAAGAGCATCCCTTTACAATAGTACACGGGTTACAACTTGATGAATGGTTGAAGATTGTTTCTTCCTTTCACAGCTCTAAATTCTAACGATGACAGTCTTGAAAGAATTTATGTTTGCTATCTCCATATATCTGTGAATTCGCCTTAAACTCTTATGAAAGATGCAATTGGCCACTATCTTAGCAAATGGTGGAGCTGGTTTGAAGGGCTGACTTTTGTTCCTCGTACACATGTTCACATAAATGGGTCTCTGCTACCATCTGAATAGCATCTTTCCCACGCTAAATTTCAGACGTGTCCTTCACTGAGCTCCTCCTCCACTCCCTACATTTCATTGGTGACCTGCTCCCTTCATTCCCTAATCAAATGACGTGAACTCAGACGCAAAGATCTTAAAGAGGGCAGGATGGGACCATTTGCCAGGGTAGATTCACTGCCGATGATTAGCCACTGCCCTTTGACCATCGAGGACGCTTAGCCACCGCCCATTGGCCACTGAAGACGATTCGCCACCGCAAGTAAGTCGTATATTTTGAATATTGGTGGTATATAAAATTGTCGTTATATTGGTTAAGGTAGTGTTTGAATTGTTTCAGTAACAACTTATTTTCGTTACAGGAGAGTATTTTTTTAAGCTTGTATTTTTGGAACAAGATTTTTTAGTACGGAAACAGAAATTATTAGTAAACGTGGAAATAAGAAGTTTTACCACGATGGTTTTATATATATTTTTGATAAACTATCCAAGAGTGATTCAAGTATTAAGTTTTGGCAATGTGAACAAAGTGGCTGAGGTAATGGATGGATCCACATATTGTATATTGTATTTTAGCAAAAAGACTTGATGGGGTTCATCCAATACTGTACGTACTTCTACCAAATAAGCAACGTTCAACGTATGTTTGAAATTGTGAAGTCCTTGGTACCTAATCCCAGACCCCAGTATATCCAATGTGACTTTGAGCAGGCAGCTATCAGTGCTATGAGAGAATGTTTTCCTGACGTTAGAATCAGAGGTTGTTTCTTTCATTTAACACAAAGTATGCATAGACATATTGCTGCAGCTGGAGCAACTCGTCAACACAACACCGATCTTGATTATGCTTTAAAAGCAAAAATGATAAAAGTGGCTTTTGTGCTACTTACTGACCTTGATAACTACGTAGAAGCACGCTCAGATTTTTTTTGCCTCAAGTACAACCAATACTAGATTGGTTTGAATTTAATTATATTGGACTCTACAAAAGACATGGCAGTAGCCGAAGGGCACCTTTGTTTCCCCATGATATGTGGTCGGTCTGAGACAGCAATAAACAATGACGATCGCACAAATAATCACGCTGAAGCCGCTCATCGGAGAATTACTTTTGAACTCGGAGCTCACCACCCAACCATATGGAAATGTATTGGAACGTTAATGAAAGAGCAAAAGGGGCGTGATTTATATAAGGAACAGCTGAAAGCGGGCTACCCACCACAAATAAAGCTCAAAAAGTATCGAGACGCAGACGATAGAATAAAAAAAAGTTCTTGAATACGGCGAAAGAGATTGCTTGGAATATCTTAGAGGAATAGTACATAACTATTAAATGAACTGAAATTTCATTGTTTAATATTAATGCGAGATTTTACTGCCATTATAAAGATTGTAACTCATTTTTATATATAAACCAATAAAATGATGTTTATTCTACCTTTTTTTTATCAATATGTACTATGTTGTTATATAAATAAAGGGGACTGAGATGTATGAAAGAACAGGCGGGAGGGAACACAATCAGGACATATATATATTTCCGGTGGCGAATAGTCTCCAAAGTCAAACGACCCCAGTGGAGAAACGCTGGCGGAGAACCGGCACTGGCTAATCATCATCATCATCATCATCATCATCATCATCGGCGGTAAATCTGCCGTGGCGAATTGTCACCAACCGTAAAGAGGGATAGAGCACAGATAGAAAGGTTATTTCATTTCTGTTTCTGAGTACAGCCTACATTAAGTGACAGAGTGTCAGGCATTCAAGGTTCAAACATCAGACATAACGTGTTTCTGGTGAGTGCCTTCATTCAGCGAGAATGCGCAGTCTGGGCCAGTGGGACCTCATCATTGTACTCTGGATTCTCTGCTCAGTCTGCAGCATTCCAGTCTGGGGTAGCAATGCAGTGAGAAAACCTCCTCTTGTGGATTGCAGTAGTCCTTTTGACACACTGTTCCAGACCAGTTACAGAGCTCCAGGAATTCTGAATTTGACCCTGAAAAACACATTGATTGAAGGAGGAGGAACAAGGAAACAGGATAAAGCTGGTGAGGCCAACAGCATTTCTGTGCCTAACTCTGCACCATATTATACCTTCTGTTTCAATGAACGACAAATCACGGCTCAACGTGAGAATGTGACGCCCTTCTCAAACGTGCAATGAGAGTTCATTTCTAACGACTGCAGGCAGGTCAGTTTAACACCAGTGTTGTGTACACTTGGAATAAACCTGGACAGATCAACACAAAATCAACTGGAGAGGGTGCATTTGTTTAAGGAAGGTCAGTGTGGATTTAAAATCAAACAATTGTGACCGAAATAAAACAAAGAAAAAATCAAGATGAAGCCATCCAAAGTTATTCACAAATTAAGGGGATGGATAAAAACTGAACCTAAGTGGCTCAAGGTCACCCTGGAGAAAAAATGTGTTAGGGCAGAAAAATGCTGAGTGATCATAAATTACTGTAACTTGCAGACAGCAAAATAGCAGCAAGTTGTGTTTTTGAAAGGGAGTGTATTTTATTTGTGTTTTCTTTCTATACACAAGTCACATTGTCATTCAAATATTGAGAACATAAAACAATAGAATTTTCTTTGGCATCAAGCTTGGATTAAGGATGATACCAATCAACTGCATTGGTGCACACTCTGGCTCATAATAATATCACCAGGATATTATGGCGGAGGCAACTGAATAGACTGAAGATTGGTGTGATGACGTTTGGCATAAAAGACTAAAGAGCGTTAACATAGATGAAACTACACAGTTTTAAATGCAAACAGGAATAGAGTTACCTTAGTGTTCATGTACACAGGTCTTTTAATGTGACAAGATCTGCTGAAAGCAGAAATAGTAAACATATGGGATCTTTGGTAATCACAAATGAGACACTGAGTAGAAAAAACTGAAAATTCATAAAGGGTAAACATTGCTGTCACTGGAAAATTAAAATATAACCACAGCAGGTCTGGCAGTCTCCGTGATGAGAGAATCAGAAACCGTTTATCCTTCAGCAATCTTTGAGCCACCAATGTCACTCCCTCATCTGATTGGCCCTGTGCTAGTTAACACTTGGCATATATATTAGTCCAGAGGTTCAGCTTCTGAATTAAACACAGAGCTCCTGACAGTGACGAGACAGATCCTTGTTTTCTTGCCTGGTTTATGTTGTTTGTACCTACATGGATCAGCAAAATGGTATCCTGTCTGCCCCATTGCAAATTCATTACGGCCTTGAAACCCAGCATGGGGATGGAACACAGCCTCCTGGACTCGCATTCTTTGCTGCAGAAAAGTATGTTGATTCCTGTGACCCCGCCCGTACAATTCCATTGCTTTGGTTTCTCCCACTTGATTGGCTTTCTGTTCCTTCTGGTGTCATGGTCAAGTCACTTTTTCCAAAGATGAGGCTCCTGTACTCCTCCTCTCTGTCTCCCCATACATAGCTCCTCACAATCGCACTGTCCTGTCACTGAACGCTGACCAAATCAGACAATCTTACCTTAAAAGCAGTCATGGCCTCCTGGTGCGAATAATCCAATGAATATTACCCCAGCCGAGTCAATGTCTGTACGTCAACCTAAAGCTCACATGCTGCAGCTGTGACACATTCCACGTGTTCCCATTAACTGGTTCTTCTTCTCAAAATTCAGCATGTATTTACATATGTTTTCACGCCATTTCTTGAACCCATGTTCATTGCTAGATTTAAATCTAGAGAAAAAAGGTATTTCAATGTAAGTCCATAGATGTTTATAAAATCATGAGGGGCATCAATATGGTAAATAGACAAGGTGTTTTCCCTGGGGTGGGCGAGTCCAAAACTAGAGGGCATAGGTTCAGGGTGAGAGGGGAAAAATTTAAAAGGGATCTAAGGGGCAACTTCTTCACACAGATTGTGGTGCGTGCATGGAATGAGCTGCCAAAGGAAGTAGTGAAGGCTGATACATTTACAGCATCTGGATGGGTGTACAAATAAGAAGGGTTTAGAGGGATATGAGACAAGTGCTGGCAAATAGGACTATATTAGATCAGGATATCTGGTTGACATGGACGAGTCTGTTTCCATGCTATATATCTCTATGACTCTAAGTGATGAGTTGCATTCAGTAACTGAGGAGAAAGTGAGGGCTGCAGATGCTGGAGATCAGAGCTGGAAATGTGTTGCTGGAAAAGCGCAGCAGGTCAGGCAGCATCCAGGGAACAGGAGAATCGATGTTTCGGGCATAAGCCCTTCAGGAATCTGCATTCAGTAACTGACAAGATTCATATGTTCCCAACAGAAAGGATTTATCTGACCCAATTATAGGGGAGCTGTTTTCAGCTGCTTCTTTCAGTAACTAAGGCCAACTATTTCCCCGGGGAGGTCTTGTCAAACCCTCCTTAAATGGGAATTTCACATCTTAGCCTGTTGATTTCAGTTAAATGAAATCTAATGATACGTACAAACAAAATCTGATTTTTTTTTTAGATTAGGTTACTTACACTGTGGAAACAGGTCCTTCAGCCCAACAAGTCAACACTGACCCTCCAAACACCAACCCACCCAGACCCATTCCCCTACATTTACCCCTTCACCTACCATTATGGGCAATTTAGAATGGCCAATTCACCTGACCTGCATATCTTTGGACTGTGGGAGGAAACTGGAGCACGCAGAGGAAACCCACGCAGACACGGGGAGAATGTGCAAACTCCACACAGACAGTTGCCTGAGGCGGGAATTGAATCTGGGTCTCTGGCACTGTGAGGCAGCAGTGCTAACCACTGTGCCACCTTGCCACCCACAATTTATCCAAAAGCTATAAATGCTCGTGCCCAGTTCTTCTTTCTCCCCTTAAAAATATCTCTAGTCAGACAAACTGCCTCTTCTTGAAGATTAAGGATGGTGGTAGAAGTGTGTTGCTAATTTCACTGGAATAATCATCCAGAAACACAGCAGAGCAGAAACATATCAGAGCCAGCACAGCAGCTGGTGAAACGTGAGATGGAAATAGAAAATCATAAAAAAGCAACTGTAACAACTCACAGTTTTCCTAAATATCCATCTAGTTCCAGAATATTGGTTAGGGAATGAGAACTAAGTTTTTCATTTGGTCTGGACTCTATGTGACTCCAGACCCAAAGTAATGTGTAGCCTTCTCTCAGCTGTCTTTCAGGTGATTAGTGGTAGACAACAAAAATGTTGGAATGCTTCACTCACACCCATTTACAAATGAAGAATATAATATACAACATTCAAGACATAATAAGATGTAACGCAGAATGGAATGCGACTGCTGAAAGCATGCTGACCCGCGATGATTCATATCTTGTGAATGACTCCAGACCCTGAGGGACTCAGATTCCTTGAGGTGTTTTCAGACAATGAGAGATTGCAGAAGTACAGAGGGGATGAGAAACCAGAGAGAATTCAGATATATGCCATAATGAAGCCTAGCTATTGCAGACAAACATGTGCGGAATAGCAGCACCAATTGAGAAGGCTGAATGGCCTCATTCATTTGTCACCCCACCCAACCTCCACCCATCACTTGCACATCTCAACAGACTAAAGACTAAATACTTTGTTGCTGGAAATCCAAAGCAGACACTGCTGGAGAGACTCAGCAGGGCTGGCAGCATCTGTGCTGAGACAGAGAGAGAAAAACAGAGTTCACGTTTCTGGTCTGCTCTGACTGTCCTTCAGAATTTCTTCAGAAATGGAGCTGGAAATGTGAGCAGTGTTTCTCTCACACCTACAACACTGCCAGACCAGCTTGAGGTTTCTCCAGCATTCTCCATGCTCAATATTTCCATTGATAGATATCCTTATCTCCTACCAACATCCAGGGATCCCCGTCTCCATTAGCACTGATGGGCTCTGCCGCCATCAGCGACACAAACAGCAAAATCAGTGCTTGCTCCATTATTGCTCATCACCATCCAGCCACCATGTAAGGTACTGGAGCACCAGAGTGTGTTATATAAACAAACAGATGGTCTGATAGTTAATTATCTCACAGCTAAAGCGGGCATAGCCTCCACCTTCAATGTGCTAAAGGACCAGCCCACTGACTGTACCCATTGTGAATTGTGGGGAATGTTGCAGGCTTTTTATGATCTTCCATCACGTTGTTTGTAGCTGTCACAGCACACATTAGTGGTTCTTGTTGGTCTGACATGAGAATGGATTCTGAATTCTGGCCCTGAATTTCTGTCCCAATGCACTGCAGGATCCCATGAAACCGAAGAGACTCCCTGACTGTGCAGTTAGCATCCTGAGCTGGGCCTGTGAGGTCTCCGTCGGATGATTCTAATGAGCCTCTGCATCATTGCTTCAGCTCAAACGCCATCTGCCAAGGGCAGGTTTGAACCTAGGTCCCCAAAACATGACCTGGGACTATTGTCAACCATCCAGCAAAGGATCACTACGCCATCACCTTCCCAATGATCTAATCCCATTTTCCAGTGCTTCGCCCACAGCATTGCCTCCCCTGATATCTCAAATGCACATTGAAAACACAGACCAGTACAACACAAGAACAGGTCATTCAGCCCACCAAGCCTGTGGCGATCATCATGCTAATCTACTCTAATCTCATCTGGCTGTAAATGGTCCATATCCCTCAATTTTCAGTCTGTTCATGTGTCTGTATAAATGATTTTTAAATTTTGGGAATGTAACTGCTTTGATCACCTACTCTTGCACCATCTTCCAAGCACTAACCATCCTCTTTGTGTTACTAAGTTTAAGATGTGTATTGTACCTTTAAGAGAACGTGAAATCTGCTTTAGCAGTGAAAGATGGCAAGCACCTGTCATGTGACTGATTAGCTGTGGAAAATTGAAAATATGTAACATTTGGCTGCTTTGTTCACAAAAGTTTGAATTTAACCAATCAGTTTAAATTATGCTCCAAGCTACTAAAACCAAATTGAATTTGGATTTTACTGTTTTGACAACATCAAACCAATGAGACCATCCAATGTTTGGGGTATAAATAAGCTGGCATTTTTAAAGTTAGCCAGTAAGAGAGAGAGCAACCTGCAATCTATAGAGGGACTTTCCTTCAAAAAACTCTCTATCAAAGGTACCTTTTCTGTATGAAACGTCTTTGCAGCAAAAGACTGAAGATGACCCAGGGAGATCTTCAGATAAAAGAAGACAGATGCTGACAACAGCCACTATCTAGATTTGAAAATTAAGTTTATGTAATTTTAATAGGGGCTTTTATTAGATCAGTATATTGTTACAGAGTTGGAGGTAGTTAACAGACCCTTAAAAGAATGGAGGCGTAAAGTTGTAAATAGTCGTTATTTAATGGTCATTTTTAGAGTTAAAGAATAACATTGATATTTTTCTTTCAACAGTGGAATTTGGGTAACACTCTGTCAATCATACTTTAACCGATTACGAGGTGAGGTGAGCTTTCCTGTGTGTTTACTTTAATTAGCAGAAGGGTTCATGGCTGTGTTGTAACAGTTTGGGGGCTCGGGTCCAGGTTTTCAACAGGTTTAAACAGATCCATCTGAAATTTGGACAGATTTGAACAGTTTTGCGGTACAAAAGATCCCAGCAGATTTAAACACTTGCCTAATTAGTGTTTAATTTCGGTTACTTGTGGTTGGTTAAATTAGAAGCGAGAGAAATGGCTGTTAAAATTGTTAAAGAAGTTGTGGGGTTTGAAAATGATTCCCAGATTTGCCAAGAAAGTTTAGAAGGATAGAAAAAGACCATATTTTTAGAATTATCAAAGAAGTTAGATTTAGGTTTAACCAAGGACAAAGGTAAAGCTGAAATTGGAAGGGAGTTACTCAAACACTTAGGTATATCAGAGAAACAGCAGTAGAGTTAGAAAAACTTAAATTGAGGTAAATGGAATTACAAGATAAACAGAGAGAGAGGAAAAAGAGAGAGAGAGGAAAAAGGGTGAGAAAGTTCTTAGCTGAGCAAAGAGAAAGAGAAAAAAGAGACAAAGACAGAGATGAAAGAGAAAGAGAGAAGAAAGGGGGAGCGAAAAAAAGAAAGGAAAGAGAAAAGGAGAGCGAACCCGAACTTCAGAAGTTGTGAATTCATCAGGAAAGTCAATTTAATAGGGTGGAGATGAGGAGAGAAGATAGTGATATACATAAATATAATAAAACACTGTCGCATTTTGATGAGAAAGATGTCAAAGCCTTCTTTATTTCTCTTGAAAAATTAGCTAGGCAGATGGAGTGGTCAGAGAGTAATACTAGTTCAGACTAAAATAACAGATTATGAGGCGAGGTGAGCTTTTCTGTGTGTTTCGTTTAACATGGGTAAACCGCCGTGTCACAACATTTGTAAAAAATACTTTATTCACACATCTCCTTTAAACCTTTGCCCTTACCTTCCTCCTATATTCCCTAGTATTTGGCATTTCCACCCTGGGATAAAGACTGCAACCACACGTCCCATCCGTGCCTCTCATAATTTTATGTACTGCTACCAGTTAGCCCCTCAGCCTCCAATGCTCTCATGAAAATAATCCAAGTTTGTCCAACTTCACTTTATAGCTAATACATTCCAATGCCAGGCAACATGCTGGTAAATCAATTCTGCAGACTCGCTGAAGCCTCCAAAACCTTCCCTTGGTGAAGTGACCAGAACTGCATGCAGTACATTGAATGTGGCCTCACTAAAGTCTCTTTTCACTGCAACATGACTGGCTGACCCAATGCCCCTATTGATAAAGGCAAGCATGCTGAAGACCTTCTTTACCACTAAATACACTTCTGTTGACACTTTCACGGAGATCTGGACTTGTACTCCCAAGATCCCTCTCTTACTTTTCTCTAAATATCTCTACAATGTGATGAGGGTTTCTGCCTCGACCACCCCTTCCTTTAAATCTGCGTCACTCTGGTCATTGATGGATCCATCAAGGAGCATAGTTTCTTCCTGTCTACCCTAGATATGTCTCTCATCATTGATACATTTCTATCATGTCCCCGCTCAATCTCCTCTGTTCTGAGGAAAGCAACTCCAGTATGTCCAATCTCTCTCCATTATTGAATATCTTTAGCTCTGCAACATGCCAGTCAATCCTCTCTGACCATCTCCAGTGCTATCACATCCCTCCGATCATGGGTATTCCAGGGGTGCACACAATACTCTCACTGTGGCCTGTGCAACATTTTAGACAGTACTAGCAGAACCGTTCTCAGTGGCACAATGACTGATTCAGATCTTCGGTGAAGCCCTGAGGGACAGTCTGAGCCTGGGACAGAGCCCGAAGCAGCTGAGCAGGAGGTCTGCAAAACATTGCTTTTTCCACTTGGAAACCTGGTTCCGGTAGAACCTGTCAATGGCTGAGGAATGGACCACACTTTGAATTTCACCTATAAACCTATCCAGTTGCCCGTTTTGTTTTTGAGGAGGTTCATGAGTCTGATTCCAGGTATGGAGCAACTGTGTTAGGAGGAGAGGTTGTATAGGTTGGCCTTACACTCATTGGAGTTAGGAAGAACAACAGTCAACTTTATTGAAACATACAAGATTCTTAATGAATTGAGAGGTTCGATTCAGAAAGGTTGTTTCACCTTGTCAGAGAGTCAACAACCAGCGGGCATCATCTCAGATAAAGAGGTTTAAGGCAGTCAGGAAAAGGAATTAACTCTGTCAGAGGAGAATGAGTCAACCTGCAGAATTCTTTGCAGTAGCAGGCTGTGGAGGTTGTGTCCTTAGGAATATTCAAGGCTGTGATAGAGAGGAAGGGAATTCAGGGTTACTGGGAAAAGGCAGGAAAGTCCATTTGAGGATGATCAGATCAGCAATGATCTTATTGAGTGATAGAAGAGTCTCAGTGGGCATTCTGTCCTCGGTGAGAATGGCCTCTGTGAGGTAGAGAGACCAAAACTACACACAATACTTCAGGGATGGTCTCACCATGTAGCTGTGTAACTTCAGCAAGGCATCCCAACTTTGGAACTTCAATCCTCTTCCAATGAGGGCCAACATACCATTTACCTTCCTCACGGCTTGCTGCAAGTCAGGCAGTGTTGGTTCACAATGAAGGCAAGGTTCCAAGCAGGTTTAGAAAGAGGATCAGACAGGATGGTGACTGGTTCTGCTTCAGAGGGAAATATTGAAGAAAACAGCAGCTCATAAGAAATGTATAATCATTGGGAGACAGTTGGTGATGTTTCAACCTGAGGGTCATCACATCCCTGGTAAGTGGAAAGACTGAGCAGGTGGGAGCTGCACAGTATTAATGGCTGGAAGCAAGGAAGTGAATGACTTGTTGACACAATTGCAGACGATAGGTAGAAAAGAAGTTTGCGGGATAGATACAAACAGTTCATAGAGAGATTTTGATAGTTTAAGTCAGAGGCAAAATGTTGGGTAAATAGTGTGTAATGTGGGAAGATATGAAGTTGTTTATCTTGGAAGGGAGAACAAAAAAAAGAAAATTATTTTAATGAAGGAAGCTGCAACACAAAGGGACTGGCGGGTGCAGAATTGTGCATGAAATATAGAAAGCAAGTACAGAGGGACAGCAGGTAATCGGGAAGGATAATAGAATGTTGGCTCTTATTTCAAGGGGTTGGCGTGTAAGTGCAGGGAAGTCTCACTGTAACTGTGAGACCACTTCTGGAAGTACTGTGAGCAGTTTTAGCCCCCTTATAAAAGGGAGCACATCATTTCACTGAAGGCAGTTCAGAGGATGTACAGTGCACTAGGAAGATTCCTCAATTCTGGTCGCCTTCCTATCCGAAAGTTGTTGTGAAACTTGAAAGGGTTCAGAAAAGATTTACAAGGATGTTGCCAGGGTTGGAGGATTTGAGCTATAGGGATAGTTTGAAAGGCTGGGGCTGTTTTCCTTGGACCGTCAGAGACTGAGGGGTGACCTTATAGAGGTTTATAAAATCATGATAAGATTATGGATAAGATAAATAGACAAAGTCTCTTCCCTGAGGTGGGAGATCCAGAACTAGTGGGCATAGGTTTCAGGTGTGAGGGGAAAGATACAAAAGAGACCCGAGGGGTAACGTTTTCATGTAGCGGATGGTACATGTATGGAATGAACTGCCAAAGGAAATGGTGGAGGCTAGTATGTTTGCAATGGGTATATGAATAGGAAGGGTTTGGAGGGATATGGGCCGGGTGCTGGCAGGTGGGACTAGATTGGGTTGGGATATCTGGTCAGCATGGACGGCATCTGGTTGGACGGAGGGTCTGTTTCCGTGCTGTACATCTCTATGACCCTATGGTATGGAGAAATTGTCTTATTAACAACGGCTAAAGCAGTTGGGACTCTTTCCACTGCAGTTTAAAAGTATAAGAAGTGATCTCACATAAAATACATAGAACTCAGTACAGGTTTGACAGGGTAAATGCTGAGGCAATATTCCCTCTCAAGGGTGAGTCAAAAACCAGTCTGATACAATTGGACTTTCAAAGCCGGGCTGCTTCGCTGACGTTATACAGCTGCTTGGTGAGACCACCGCTGAATCATTGTGTGTGGTTTTGGTCTACCTACCTCACAGAAACCATTCTCATCATAGACAGAATGCCCATTGAGACTGCTCAGAATAAAGGAACTCCAATTTAAGACTGAGACGGGTAGGAATTTCTTTTCTCAGAGGGTTGTGAATATTTGGAGTCAATCACTACATCCTTCCCCGTGCCCCCCAAGTCTGGAGATGTAGCCCTGTTCTTTCTCAAGTAGCTCCAGGGCAAGATCCTCTGCCTCAGACTCAGAGACATGTGAAGTGTAACGGACAATAGTGCGTCTCTAATAGCGGAAGGTTGTATACCTGGTGAAGTTTGACAAGGATTACACATTTAACAGTAGGACCATGGAGAGTAGTCAAGATTAGTGATAATTTGTATTCCAATGCACAGGACCCTGAAGGTGCAGGGCAGATAGATAAAGTGATTAAGAAGGCAGATTGGATACTTATTTTATTAGGAATCAGTGAGGTCCGCAGATGCTGTAGATCAGAGTTGAGAGTGTGTTGCTGGAAAAGCACAGCAGGTCAGGCAGCATCCGAGGAGCAGGAAAATTGACGTTTCAGGCAGAAGCCCTTCATCAGGAATCATCTTGATTTTCCTGCTCCTCAGATGCTGCCTGACCTACTTGCTTTATTAGCCAAGGCATCAAATAAAAGAACAAGGAGGATATGCTGGAATTTTAGAAACTGTTGTTTAGGTCACAACTGGTACAGTCTAACACTAACCATAGGAAGAATACCTCCCACTCCCTCAGAAAGCTAAGGAAGTCTGGTATTTCGACTATGACTCTGACCAATTTGTAAAAACACTCAACAGAAAGCATTCTATCCAGATGCATCACAGCTTGATTTGGCAACTGCTCGGCCCAATACTGTGAGAAATTACAGAGAGTCATGAACACAGCCCAGTCCATCACGGAAACAATCTTCCATCCATTGACTCAGTCTACACTACCGACAGCACCGGAAAAGCAGCCAGCAAAATCAAATACTCCTCTCACCCTGGTTATAACCTCTTTCATTGGGCAGAATATACAACAGATTCAAGAACAGCTTCTTCCCTGCTGTTACCAGACTTATGAATGGACCGATCTTATATTAAAGTTGATCTTTCTCTGCACCTTCTCTGTAGCTGTAATACTATACTACCCTAAAGCAATTATGTAAGGTATGACTTGCATTGCACAGCATGTAAAACAACACTTTTCTCTGTATCTCAGTACAGGTGACAATAATAAATCCAATCAAGTCTTACCTTACTTTGGGGGAGTCTGGTGTGGTCCATAACACCTTAAACCTATGTCTCCCCTGGGGAAAAGGTTCTGAATATCCATTCTGTCCATGCCTGTCAGAATTCTGTGAACTTCTATTAGATCATCCCTCAGCCTCAACATCCAAGCAAAAACAGTGATTTGTTAAACTGTCCACCATCATTCACAACTGGAAGTGGCAAAATTGCAGAGCTTATGTTTAAACCGTAGGTTGTGGAATCACCCAGTATCAGTTGGTTCTTATTGTTTTGACATGCAAGTATTTCTGTATTGCAGCTTCACCAGGTTAACACCTTGCTTTTAGATATGCCTGGTGAATGTCCTCTTGCATTCTTCATTTAACCAGGTTTGATCACTGGTTCCATGTATAACCTTCCCATTCATCTGCTATCCCTGCCCTTCCATTTGTTATTGTTTGGAAAGTACTTCCTTTATAGTTTTGGTAAATTTGTGTGGTGTATCTTGCATATGGTCCACTTTGCTACTCCTGTGCATCGGTGGTGCAAGGACTGAATTTTGTGAATGGGATGCCAATCAATTGGACTGTTTGTCCTGCATGGTGTCAAGCTTCTTGAGTGTTGTTGGAGCTGCACTCATCCAGGCAAGTGGAGTATTCCATTAAACATATGGTTAACACAATTTTGGGAGTCAGGAGGTGAGTTATTTACTGCAAGAGACTTAGTCGCTGATCTGCTTTTGGAGCTATGCTGTTTCTATGGCAAGGGGAAAGTGAGGTCTGCAGATGCTGGAGATCAGAGCTGAAAATATGTTGCTGGAAACGCGCAGCAGGTCAGGCAGCTTTTAAGGTGCAGGAGAATCGACGTTTCGGGCATAAGCCCTTCTTCAGGAATGAGGAAAGTGTGCCCAGCAGGCTAAGATAAAAGATAGGGAGGAGGGACTTGGGGGAGGGGCGTTGGAAATGCGATAGGTGGAAGGAGGTCAAGGTGAGGATGATAGGCCGAAGTGGGGATGGGGGCGGAGAGGTCAGGAAGAAGATTGCAGGTTAGGAAGGTGGTGCTGAGTTCGAGGGTTGGGACTGAGAGAAG
>NC_057748.1:23512090-23532617 GCF_004010195.1 Chiloscyllium plagiosum | reverse complement strand
GCCGGGAGTGGAGGTTGGGTTGGTGGGGGTTGTGGACCTGATGAGGGAGTCACGGAGGGAGTGGTCTTTTCGGAATACTGCTAGGGGAGGGGAGCAAAATATATCCCTGGTGGTAGGGTCTGTTTGGAGGTGGCGGAAATGACGACGGATGATACGATGTATATGGAGGTTGGTGGGGTGGTAGGTGAGGACCAGTGGGGATTCTATCCTGGTGGCGATTGGAGGGGCCGGGCTCAAGGGCGGAGGAGCGGGAAGTGGAGGAGAGCATCATCGATCACGTTGGGGGGAAATTGTGGTCTTTGAAGAAGGAGGCCATCTGGGTTGTACGGTATTGGAACTGGTCCTCTTGGGAGCAGATGCGGCGGAGACGAAGGAATTAGGAATATGGGATGGCGTTTTTACAGGGGGCAGGGTGGGAGGAGGTGCAGTCTAGGTAGCTGTGGGAGTCGGTCGGTTTATAGTAAATGTCAGTGTTGACTCGGTCGCCCAAGATAGAAATTGAGAGGTCTAGGAAGGGGAGGGAGGAGTCTGAGACGGTCCAGGTAAATTTGAGGTCAGGGTGGAAGGTGTCGGTAAAGAGGATGAACTGTTCAATCTCCTCGTGGGAGCACGAGGCAGCGCCGATACAGTCATCGATGTAACGGAGGAAAAGGTGGGGGGTGGTGCAAGTGTAGCTGCGGAAGATGGACTGTTTCACATATCTTACGAAGAGGCAGGCATAGCTGGGGCCCATGCGGGTGCCCATGGCTACTCCTTTGGTTTGGAGGAAGTGGGAGGATTGGAAAGAGAAATTGTTCAGGGTGAGGACCAGTTCAGTCAGTCGAAGGAGGGTGTCAGTGGAAGGGTACTGGTTGGTACGGCGGGAAAGGAAGAGGCAGAGGGCTTTGAGTCCTTCGTGATGGGGGATGGAGGTGTACAGGGACTGGATGTCCATGGTGAAGATAAGGCATTGGGGACTGAGGAAGCGAAAATCATGGAGGAGGTGGAGGGCATGGGTGGTGTCCCAAACGTAAGTGGGGAGTTCTTGGGCTAAGGGGGACAGGACCGTGTCGAGGTATGCAGAGATGAGTTCGGTGGGGCAGGAGCAGGCTGAGACAATGGTTCGGCCGGGGCAGTCAGGTTTGTGGATTTTGGGCAGGTGGTAGAAACGGGAGGTGCGGGGTTGTGGGACTATGAGGTTGAAGGTGGTGAATGGGAGATCCCCTGAGGTGATGAGGTTATGGATGGTCTGGGAGATGATGGTTTGGTGGTGAGAGGTGAGGTCTTGGTCCAGGGGGCAGTAGGAGGAGGTGTCCGTGAGCTGGCGTTTAGCCTCAGCGGTGTAAAGGTCGGTGCGCCAAACTACTACCGCGCCTCCCTTGTCTGCTGGTTTGATAGTGAGGTTGGGGTTGGAACAGAGGGAGTGGAGGGCTGCACATTCTGAGGGTGAGAAGTTGGAGTGGGTGAGAGGGGTGGAGAGGTTTAGGCGGTTAATGTCGCGGAGGCAGTTGGCTATGAAGAGATCGAGGGCGGGTGAGAGGCCAGCACGGGATGTCCAGGTGGATGAGGTGTGTTGGAGGCTGGAGAAGGGGTTGTCAGAGGGTGGGCGAGAATCCTGGCTGAAGAAGTAGGCACGGAGGCGAAGGCGGCGGAAGAATTGTTCGATGTCAAGCCACGTGTTGAACTCAATAATCCGAGAGCGTAGGGGAATGAAGGTGAGACCTCTGCTGAGCAAGCCCAGTTCAGTTTCTTGTCAATTATAAAACCTTATGATGTTGTTATTGTCAGAATTTAGGGATGGGGTGAGTCTGGCTGGGATACTGTTTGGAGCGTTGGTGTGGACTTAATGGGCCAAATGGCCTAATTCCACACTTTAGGGATTTTATGATTGGCACTTGTGCAGTACAAATGTACTTGAGATTCCAAGCCTGGTGTTGTCCAGTCTTGATGCATTTGGACCCGGACTGTTTCAGCACTTGAGGAGCTGTCAATGATGCTGAACATTGTGCAGCCATTAGTGAACATTTCTACTTCTGATATTATGTAGGAGTGAAGGTCATTCATGAAGCAGCTGAAGAAGGATAGACTGAGGACATTCCCTGAGAAACTTCTGCAGAGGTGTTCTCGAACTTGGACCACTGACGCTAACAACAACAACCATCTTCCTTCTTGCTAATTATTACTGCAACCAGTAGAGAGTTTTCTCTGGATTCTCATTGATTATGATTTAACTTGGGATCCTAATGTCATACTTGGTCAAATGATGGCTTGATGTTAAGGGTAGTCACTCTCACTTCTCCTCTGGAGTTCAGCTTCTTTGAACAAAGACAGTAATTGGCTGAGGGGCAGAATCCAAACTGGGCATCAGTGAGCAGGTTATTGTTGACCAGGTGTTGCATTATAACACTGCTGACAACACCTTCCTCCACATTTTCACATGAAACAATGGACAGATGAGTTATTAATTGAACACATCAGATTTGCCCTTGTAGAACATTCCTGAGTAATTTTATACATTTTGGGTACATGCCAGCACTGTAGCTGCACTGGAACACCTTTGCTAGGCATGTGACAATATTTAGAGACTGATATTGTCAAGACTCACAAACTTTGCAGTATCTGATGCCTCCAGTCATTCTGTAATGTCAGGTGGAGTGAGTTGAATTGGCTGGAGACTGATATCTGTGAAAGTGGGAACTTCGGGAGGAGGCTGAAATGGATCACCTCCTCTGCATTTTTGGTGGAAGAGTCAACCTTATCTTTTGCACTGATGTGCTGGGCTCCTGCATAACTGAAGATTTAATAGTTGGAGAGCAGCCTTCTCATCAAATGGCTTGTTTAATTGTCCACCATCTTTATGACTAAGTGTGGCAAGGGTGCAGAGCTTAGATCTGATGCAAAAACAGAAATTACTGGCAAAAAACAGCAAGCCTGTCTGCATCATTGGGGAGAAAACAGGGTTTCCTTGGTTGTGTGATCGTTTAGCTATGTCTATCATTTATTGAGAACACAACTGGTCCTCTTTTTCAGCTTGGAGAAAGTGAGGACTGCAGATGCTGGAGATCAGAGCTGAAAATGTGTTGCTGGAAAAGCGCAGCAGGTCAGGCAGCATCCAAGGATCAGGAGTTCCTGAAGAAGAGCTCATGCCCGAAACGTCGATTCTCCTGCTCCTTGGATGCTGCCTGCCCTGCTGCGCTTTTCCAGCAATACATTTTCAGCTCTTTTTCAGCTTCACCAGGTTGTCCCCCCATATACTGATATTCAGTGCTGCTCTTTACATGCCCTTTTATACTCCTCATTGAATCAGGGTTGAATCTCTAGCTTGATGGTAATGGGAGAGTGGAAGGGATAGAGTCAGAGATTTATACAGCATGGAAACACCTTGTCCACACTGACCAGACATCTCAATCTGACATAGTCCCATTGACCAACAGGTGTCCCATATTTCTCTACTGTTTCCATGCTGTACATCTCTATGCCTCTTTGTCTTGATAAATCATTTCTTTGCAAGTTCCCATCCAGATGCCTTTTAAATGTTGAATTTGTACCCACTACCACCATTTCCTCCAGCAGCTCATTCCATACACACGAAAATGTTGCCCCTCAGGTCTCTTTTAAATCTTTCTGCTCTCACATTAAACCCATGCCTTCTAATGTTGGCTCCCTGACCTTAGGAAAAAGATTTTGTCTATTCATTCTATGATTTTATGAATCCCTATAAGGTCAGTCCTCAGTCTCCAACAATGCAGGGAATGAAGCCCTAGCCCCTCCCTATACCCCAGTCGGTTATGTCAGGCAGATTGTCTATGAATCATGCAAAGTGTAATTCCATTGCTGCTGATGGCACACTGAACCTCCTGGACACCGAGCCATGAGTTGCTCGATCTGTTTGAGGTCTGCTCCATTTAGCACAGAGATAGTACCCCACACTATGGTGCACTGTCTATAAAATGTGTGGCTGGCAGGTTGGTGACAATGCAGTCAATGATTTTTTTTTCCATTTGTTGGTTCCCTCATCCCTTGCTGCAGCCCAGTCCAGCTGCTGTGTACTTTTGGACTGTGAATTAGGCTAGTTAAGTTGGCTGGATTGTTGGTTTACAGAGCAAGGTGATACCAATAGTGTGGGTTCAATTCCCACCACCGGTTTGAGGTTGCCATGAAGGACTCTCTTTCTCAGTATCTTCCCTTGTCTGAGGTTTTGTGGCCCTCTGGTTAAATCACCACCAATGGTTTCTCTCTAATCAGAGAGCAGCCCCTATTGTCTGCTAAGACGATGGTGACACAGCAACAGCCGTTTGGACTTTTCCACCTCAGTCAGCAGGTGGTGCTGCCGAGCCTCTCTTTGTGGTGGATACTGAAGTCTCCCACACACACTACATTCTCTGTCCTTTCCACCTTCATTGCTGTACTCAGACAGAGAAATTCGAGGGATGTGGTCATTGATAACCAGCAGAATGTTTCCGTGCCTGTGTTTAACCCGATGCCATGAGACTTCATGGGGTCCAGCATGGTTAGTCCCTTCCAGGGCACCCCCCTCCCTGACTGTATCCCATGGAGCTGTTACCTCTACTGGCTCTGTCCTGCCAGTGGGACAGGACATGCCCTGAGATGATCAGAGTGTTGTCTGTAAAGTGGGATCTCATGACTGTGACAATGTTTAATTGTTGATGGATTACTTTGTGAGAAATACAGATTAGATTACCTACAGTACAGAAACAGGCCCTTCGGCCCAACCAGTCCACACCAACCCTCCAAAGAGTAACCCACCCAGACCCATTTCCTTCTGAATGATGCACCTAACACTACAGGCAATTTAGCATGGCCAGTTCACCTGGTCTGCACATCTTTGGACTGTGTCAGGAATCCCACACAGACACAGGGAGAATGTACAAACTCCACACAGACAGTTGCCCAAGGCTGGAATCGAACCTGGGACCCTGGTACTGTGAGACAGCAGTGGTAACCACTGTGCAGCCCTGCAGGTCAGTTTTAAATTTTATACAATAAACAGTGAACACCTCCTTAAGTTCTTTGAATCTTAAAAAAAAGCCAAACCAACTTGTTTTTTCAGTCGACAATAATTTAATTATTGTTCACTTCAGTAATTGGAGTGCACACCTAATTGCTCTATTTAGAAACTATAGTAACCAGCTGATTATTGTTCAGTTCAATAACCACAGTAAACAGCTGATTCCTGTTCAGATCAGTAAATACATGACCTTTGCACTACCACATACATCAACAACACTATCAAAAAGGCCTGAATTCAAATATAGTCTTGTTCGACCACACTGATACCTTCAGTAAAGAGTGACCAGCTCCTAAGTCTGTCCAGACAGCTGCTAAACTGGAACTGGACAGTTATTCACACATTTCCTCATGACAACTTCGACAATTTAGAGATGTCCTTGAACAAGGGGGAGATGCATGGAGCTGACTGACCAATGGACGAGCATAAGGCTCAGTGCAATTTTCATCATTTATACAAAGGACCTGCCAATGGCAGATTGGTGACTATGCAGTCATTTTTTTTCCATTTGTTGATTCCCTCATTCCCTGCTGCAGCCCCAGTCTAGGAGCTATGTGCTTTTGGACTGGGCATCAGGTTAGTTCAATTGGCTAGATTGTTGGTTTACAGAGCAGGGCGATACCAATAGTGTGGGTTCAATTCAGATCACCTCACAAGTTCAGCTGCATTGGTGACATTTATTGTGCTACATAAGCTCTGTAATTCTGTGCTCTGGACCAGATCCTGAATGAAGGTGTTACAAATGTGATGGAATATTGCACCACATGTCACAAAGAACAAAAAGAACAAAAAAAAATTTACAGCCCAAGAACAGGCCCTTCGGCCCTCCAAACCTGAGCCTTGCATTGAATCTCTCACCAACCATATCTAGTGTGTGTCAGCTCCACAATACCAATGTCCAAACAGAATTGTGCATCTATGTTAACGGTCACCAAAATCCTTGTGTGTGACTCGAGACAGAAATTTCATGCAAATGTTTTCAATATTGTATTGACCATTAACAGCAAAGCCTTATTCTTGAAGATCATAAATCCTTGATTGTCCAATTAACAAATCCACCCTTTTGTTGAATTCAGTTTTAAGCCTGAAACCTAATGATGAGTCTAGTTACTGCGTCCAAGATCAAATTATTGTTTGGCCCATGCAATTATAAATCACTCCTATCTATGAACCATGTGAGTAATCTGGTGTATGAATGTCAGTGTCGATATGATGCTATGTATTTGGCCATGCCTCTGAAAGACTGACAGGTTGTTCCAAACAGCATATCACTTCAGCTCTTCACAACAAGCAAGGTACTGCCTGCACCCAACTAACTTACACTCACAAAACCGAAAACCCAGTGTTCACCAGTAATCATGATCAATCGCTGGCTGGGTCGGCATTTATTGATCATCCCTTGTGTCTGTTGAGAATGTGCTTGCTGGCAAATGGGACTAGATTTATGTGGGATATCTGGTTGGTATAGACAAGTTAGACTGAAGGATCTGTTTGCTCCCTGTATATCTCTAATAGCCCTGTGACTCTGTGTGTTGATGAGTTGCTTTCTTCAACTGTTGCTGTTCATGTGCTTTACATACTCTAACAATACTGTAATGAAGGACTTTAAAGGAATGACCATATATTTCCAAAACAGGATGGTAATTGGCTTGGAAGGAATGTGTGGTGATCCCATGTATCTGCTGCCCTTGTCCTTCTAGGTGATTGTGGGTTAGGACATTATGTCTGAGAAACTTTGGTGAATTTCTGCAATGTATGTATAGTTGGTACATGTTGTTCCTACTGAGAGTCAGAGGTGAAAATAGAATGGATGTGGTGGCAATCAAGTGAATTATTTTATACCCGATGGTGTCAAGCTTCTTGACTGTTGTTATCACTCAGCTAGGGGAGTATTCCACCATACAGCTGTCTTGTGCTTGCAGACAGTGGACACGCTTTGAGAAGTCAAGCAGTGAGTTACTTGCTGCAGTATTCCAAGCTTCTGATCAGCCCTGTCCTCACTGTATTTCTATGGTTAGTCCATTCCATTTCTGATCAATGGTCACCCTAAGATGTTGACAATTGAGGATTCAAGATTAGAATGGTGCTGAAAATGCACAGCAGGTCAGGCAGCATCTGAGGAGCAGGAAAATCAACGTTTCGGACAGGAGCCATTCATCAGGAATGAAGATGGAAGCCTTGGGGGTGGAGAAATAAATGGGAGGGTTTGAGACTGGGGAGAAGGTAGCTGGGAGTGCAATAGATGGATGGTCAGAGAGGTGGGTAGAGCGGATAGGTGGGAAGGAGATTGATAGGTGGTACAGGTGATGAGGATGGTGCTGAGCTGAAGGTTGGAAGTGGGGTAAGGTGGGGGGAGGGGAAATGAAGAAACTGGTGAAGTCCACATTGGTTCCCTGGGGTTGAAGGGTTCTGAGGCGAAAGATGAGGCGTTCTTCCTCCAGGTGTTGGGTGATGACATTTTATCAATTCCTACTTTGGAAATAGAACCAGTCTGACTCAAGGTTGGAATACAGACAGTCTCTACCCTCACATCTGTATTTACATATTAATGAATTGAAACTTGTAACCCATCTCAGTTGATTAAAGACTTAACAGCAATCTAGGTTTGTTCAATATATCGTATCAGTTGTATGACATGTTGATCTTTTAATATAAATTCTGTGCCCTATGATCTTGCCCCACCTGATGAAGGAGCAGCAATCTGAAAGCTTGTACTTCCAAATAAAGCTGTTACGGTGGTCGGCACGGTGGCTCAGTGGTTAGCACTGCTGCCTCACAGCACCGCAGTCCCAGGTTCGATTCCAACCTCAGGCAGACACTCTGTGTGGAGTTTGCACATTCTCCCTGTGTCTGCGTGGGTCCCCTCTGAGTGCTCCAGTTTCTTCTCACTGTCCAAGGATATGCAGGTTAGGTGAATTGGCCATGCTAAATTGCCCATAGGCTAGGTGCATTAGTCAGAGGGAAATGGGTCTGGGTGGGTTACTCTTCAGAGGGTCGGTGTGGACTTGTTGGGCCAAAGGGCCTGTTTCCACACAGATTAGGGAATCTAATAGCCTGTGTTGTGTGATTATTAACTTTGTCCACCCCAGTCCAAAACCAGCACATTCACATCAGAGTTTGTCAGGTCTAATGAAGCTACTCATGTGAGCAAACAGATTATTTCTGTTCACTCCACACTCATTTTGGAACACATTTAGATTGAAAAATAAGTATTTGGATATTTATGAACTGCCCATTCACAATTTTACTTGTCATTGTGAAGTTTTTCACAAAAACTAAACTGAGTTTAATGTTGAAAGGAATGAAATACAAAAACATTTAATTCGAAACAAAATGAAAAATTAGGAATTCCGTTGTGACTCCAGTTTATTTCCACCTTACATAGACCTAATCTTTCCAGGCATATTCTCATTTTGAAGGTCATGGTCCCACTCCAGAGATTTGAGCACAATGTACAGTATGACACACCCTGTGGTCATGAAAGATGCTGTAGAAATGCAATTCTTTATTTCGTATTTGCCTTTTGTTGTTGGGTGATTGAAAAACAGCAGCTTGCAACGGCCAGGAATCAATCCTGGTCAACTATTTAGAGGTCCCCCAGCTATGCTCATCACAATACCACTTTCGCTACAGATTGATTGCATATAAAAACAAGCTGATATGTAGTTCGAGCAATAGTTCCTGATTATATTTTCTGTTGCTCCAATGTTGGAAATTTTGCAGTGAAATAGGAGAATTGAGAAGTAATAAAGGATTGCCTTTACTGACTTGATGGTTCTTATTATGCCCCGTGCCACCTTTTCATGGACACAATGAAGCATTTTTGTTTGATTGCTCATTATCTGAAATAAATCAATAGCACTAACAGCAAGAAAATTTGACGAAAACCCTTGAAGTTTTAGAACATAGAACAGTACAGCACAGAACAGGCCCTTCAGCCCATGATGTTGTGCTGACCACTGATCCTCATGTATGCACCCTCAAATATCTGTGACCATATGCATGTCCAGTAGTCTCTTAAATGTCCCCAATGACCTTGCTTCCACAACTGCTGCTGGCAACGCATTCCATGCTCTCACAACTCTCTGTGTAAATAACCCGCCTCTGACATCCCCTCTATACTTTCCTCCAACCAGTTTAAAACTATGACCCCTCGTGTTAGTCATTTCTGTCCTGGGAAATAGTCTCTGGCTATCAACTCTATCTATGCCTCTCATTATCTTGTATACCTCAATTAGGTCCCCTCTCCTCCTCCTTTTCTCCAATGAAAAAAGTCCGAGCTCAGTCAACCTCTCTTCATAAGACAAGCCCTCCAGTCCAGGCAGCATCCTGGTAAACCACCTCTGAACCCTCTCCAAAGCATCCACATCTTTCCTATAATAAGGCGACCAGAACTGGACGCAGCATTCCAAGTGCGGTCTAACCAAAGTTTTATAGAGCTGCAACAAGATCTCACGACTCTTAAACTCAATCCCCCTGTTAATGAAAGCCAAAACACCATATGCTTTCTTAACAACCATGTCCACTTGGGTGGCCATTTTAAGGGATCTATGTACCTGCACACCAAGATCCCTCTGTTCCCCCACACTGCCAAGAATCCTATCCTTAATCCTGTACTCAACTTTCAAATTCGACCTTCCAAAATGCATCACCTCACATTTATCCAGGTTGAACTCCATCTGCCACCTCTCAGCCCATCTCTGCATCCTGTCAATGTCCCACTGCAGCCTACAACAGCCCTCTATACTGTCAACGACACCTCCAACCTTTGTGTCATCTGCAAACATGCTGACCCATCCTTCAATCCCCTCATCCAAGTCATTAATAAAAATTACAAACAACAGAGGCCCAAGGACAGAGCCCTGTGGAACACCACTCACCACAGACTTCCAGGCAGAATATTCTCCTTCTACTGCCACTCGCTGTCTTCTGTTGGCCAGCCAATTCTATATCCAGACAGCTAAGTTCCCCTGTATCCCATTCCTCCTGACCTTCTGAATGAGCCTACCATGGGGAACCTTATCAAATGCCTTGCTGAAGTCCATATACACCACATCCACAGCTCGACCCTCATCAACGTTTCTAGTCACATCCTCAAAGAACTCGATAAGGTTTGTGAGGCATGACCTGCCCCTCACAAAGCTGTGTTGACTGCATTTAATCAAGCCATGCTCTTCCAGATGGTCATAAATCCTATCCCTCAGAATCCTTTCTAACACCTTGCAGACAACAGACGTGAGACTGGCTAGTCTGTAATTGCCGGGGATTTCCCTATTTCCCTTCTTGAAGAGAGGAATTACATTTGCCTCTCTCCAATCCTCAGGTACTTTAATGGTGGAAAACTTGTGAAAGGCTACAATAGAGGAAGAGTGAAACAAAATGGCAAAAAAAGAGGAACTGCTGGACAGACGGAGTATATGCTGCAGTATTTGTCAGGAAGGGAAACTACACGTAATAGTTCAGGAAACAGAAATCTCTCGAGAAATGGATTGTTAATCCGATAGATTTGCAGTTTTCTGTTTTACTTTGTAAAGGGGGAGAGAAGTGTGTCGCTGCTGGGAGGGAGAGACACCAGGGCAATTTCCAATGTTTTAGAATCATAAAGTTATATAGCGCAGAAATAATCCTTTGGTCTAACTATAGCCCCACCTGCCAGCTCCTGGCCCACTCCCTCTACACCTTTCCTATTCACAAAATTATCCAAATATCTTTTAAACTTTCCAGCCGTACCTGTACCCATCACTTTCTCAGGAAGTACACTGCACATAAGAACTATTCGTTCCTTTTTAAATCCATAAACTCCTGAGATCCTCAAAATAAATCAATGGTCTTTCTAAATGAACCCTGGTCATTCCCAATGGTTTTCACAATACGTAAATCCCCAATCCTTCAACAATAAATCAACTGTTCCTTTAAACAAGCTGGGCCATTTCCCACTGTCTTTAAAATCAATAGAGTCCAGCCTTCATTAATGAATACATGGTCCAATTAAATAAATCCTGACCAGTCCCAACGTTCAAATAATCAATAACCCCTAGACCACTCATCAGAATGTGAATGGGGGATGGAATCATCAATCTCTCCGTTTCAGACATATCTGAATCATTCTTGTGAACAGTGTCTGGATGTCCTCCAAGGCCAGCACATGCATCCTTAGATATAGGGTCCAAAACTGTTTGCAATATTTCAAATGCCATCTGGCCAGAGCCTTAAACAGCCTCAGCAATACATCTCTGCTCTCATACTGAAGCCATCTTGAAACAAATGCTAACATTGCATTTGCCTTCCTAACTGCCAACTGAACCTGCATATTAACATTCAGAGAATCCTGAGCCAGAAGTCCTAAGTCCCTTTGTGTTTCAGATATCTGAAACCTTTCCCCATTTAAAAAATAGTCTACACCTCTATTTTTTCCTACCAAAGTGTATGACCTCACACTTTAGTTATGGATCTCCATGGTATAGTGTAACAGCAACCATCCCAAAACACACAAATGGAGCTGCATTAGGACATTATTTAAGCAGAAAGGACACAGTGCAGCAACCCAGATCTCCAGAAAGGACCACCTATTCAAATAATTTGAATGAAATGGGTACCCCAAGAGCACTCTCCTCAAGTACTCACTGGACAAATCTAAAGATGAAAACACTACATGACCAGACACAATAGCAACCATGCAACACATCAAGGACATAACAGAGGTAACTACCTGACTACTCAGACCTCTGCGAAACTTAGCCCACAAACCAGTAAACACCTTCCACCAGCTCCTCATAAACATTAAAGACCCAACACCCACATCCAACAAAATTAATGTTATCTACATGATACCCCACAAAGACTGTGAAAAACACTATGTAGGCCAAACCAGAAGAAAACTGACCACACGAGTGCACAAACATTGGCTCACCACCAAACGTGACAAGTCCTCCCTCATTTTCAACCACACAGACAACAAAGGACACAAATTCAACTGGGACAAGGCAAACATCCCAGCACAGGCAAAACAGAGACATGCCAGAGAATTCCTTGATGTCACGAAATCCAAACCAGAACTCAACCAATGGACACATTAAACTGGACCCCATATACAAACCACTCAGATACAGAACCAGAAATACCAACAACCAGAGAGACATAAATACCTGGGGGGAACGAGCACCAACACCTTAACAAAGATGCACTGATGATGTCACCTAGTGAGGTAGACAAACATTTGCAGAAAAACGCACTGGCTTGGCAAACGAATCTACAACTTCATCCACAACCCGAGCTACAAATCTTCTCAAGAACTTTACCATCCACTTATCTTTGTTTCATCTGCAAACTAGCAACAATGCCCTCAGTTCCTTAAACTTGAAGATAGTGAGGACTACAGATGCTGGAAAGTCAGAGTTGATAAAATATGGTGCTGGAAAAAGCACAGCAGGTCAAGCAGCATTACAGGAGCAAGACAGTGGGCGTTTCAGACAGGACCTTTTGTCAGGACTGATAAAGGATCCTGCCCAAAACATCGACTCTCCTGCTCCTCAGTTCCTTCATCCAGATTGAAGAAATGTTTGTGGAAAATGCCCCCTTTCCCAGAAAGGATATCCTATAATGGAAAATTGTTTGGAGTTGAAACTTCATTGTGGAGAGCCCTTTGCAAGACTAGATTCCTTTTTATCCTTTTATTCCAACTAAACTTTAAAATGGCATCCATGGCGATTTTAATACATTTTTCATCTCTTCTCTGAATTTTCTCTGGGTCACTGCATAAATGCATGGGTTTTGAAAGCAACTCAAATACATGAGGAAATATCCAGTTTCAGAGGCAATGTATGCAGGACTTGTCCTGTCACCATGGTAATAATTAGTTTCTGTCAACCTGGTTATTCCTAAGTTCACTGAATGTGTAAACCAAAGTAATATAAAACTGAATGATACAGAAAACAATAAAATAATGGATTTCCTTCGATTCTCCACCTGTGAATCTCTCTCATTCTCAGTCTTGTGTTGACGGAGTTCAGTGCGGGTTCTATTAGACACTAAAATACGTCGGATGGTTAGAGAATTAAACAAGACAATCAGTGTAATAGGAAGCCAGAAGACCCAGGTGCTGTAAAACCAAACAAACGCAATACCTGCAGATGAAGAAAAAAAAGCAGCACTTGACCTGCAGCCCCATTGCACTTGGTTAATTATTTGCTGAGGCTCATATGCAAACAAAATTGGTAATTCCTTTGGCAAGATTAGGACAGTGAGTGTTGTTATAACTGTGATTGCCGTTCTTTCAGTACAGTACTTTGTTTTAGACTTCTGGCAACAGATCACAACAAATCGGTCAAATGTGAAAGAGACCACGCACCAAACAGACAAATCAAAAGCTGCAGCTTTCATATATATGATGACCTTACACAAAAGAGTGAGGGACAGGAATGAAAGTGGAAAGTGATGAGAGAAAATCCAATACACAATTATATCATCAATAATGACCAGTAGGTCTGTTATCGCCATGGCTAGCATGTAAACTGAGATGCACTTGGAAAGGCCACAGGTTCTTCGGAAGAGAATCACAATAGTCATCAGGTTTGCTGTAAGAAGAAGAGAAAGAGGTTTCACAATACATTGAAAAGTTGCGAGTAACATGCATACCACACAAATGCAAGGCAATGACCATCTCCAATTGGAGACAATTTAAGTAATTTCCTTTGGTTTTTTAATGACATTATCATCACTGAATCCAACACAATCAACATCCTGGGGGCTACGGTTGATCAGCAACTAACTTGGACCCACCATATAAATACAATAGGTTCAAGAGAGGTCTGAGGTTTGGAATTCTACAATGAGTAACTTGGCTGCTGAAATCGAAAACTGGCCACAAGGCACAAGTCAAGTGTGTGATAGAATACTGCTCATGATCATTTACATCTAGAAGGATTAGGACAGCAGACACATGGGAACATTACCAACAGCAAGTTCCCCTCCAATCCACTCACCATCCTGACTTAAAGAAACAACATAGAACATAGAACAGTACAGCACAGTACAGGCCCTTCAGCCTTGATGTTGTGCTGGCCTTTTATCCTACTCTAAGATCAGACTAAACTACATACCCTTCATTGTACTAACTTCCATGTGCCTATCCAAAAGTTGTTTAAATGTCCCTAGTGTATCTGACTCTACTACCACTGCTGGCAGTGCATTCCACATACCCAACACTCTATGTCGAAAGAACCTACCTCTTACATCACCCCAAACCTTCCTCCAGTTACCTTAAAATTATGCTCCTTCGTGATAGCCATTTCTGCCATGGGAAAATGTCCCTGGATATTCACTCTATCTATGCCTCTCATCATCTTGTACACTTCTATCAAATCACCTCTCATCCTTTTTCACTCCATAAGAAGTCGCTGAGCATCAGGCTAAATACTGTCCATCTACCACCACTCTCTGTCTTCTATGGGCTAGCCAATTTTGTATCCAGAGAGACAGACAGATTTCCTTGTATCCCATGCCTCCTTACTTTCTGAACAAGCCTATCATGGGGAACCTTATCAAATGTCTTGCTAAAATCTATGTATACCACATTCACTGCTCTTCATTAAAGTGTTTTGTCACATCCTAAAAGAATTCAATAAGGTTTGTGAGGCGTGACCTGCCCCTCACAAAGCCATGTTGACTATCTCTTACCAAACTATAAGACCATAAGACCATAAGACATAGGAGCGGAAGTAAGGCCATTCGGCCCATCGAGTCCACTCCGCCATTCAATCATGGCTGATGGGCATTTCAACTCCACTTACCCGCATTCTCCCCGTAGCCCTTAATTCCTTGTGACATCAAGAATTTATCAATTTCTGCCTTGAAGACATTTAGCGTCCCAGCCTCCACTGCACTCCGCGGCAATGAATTCCACAGGCCCACCACTCTCTGCCTGAAGAAATGTCTCTGCATTTCTGTTCTGAATTTACCCCCTGTAATTCTAAGGCTGTGTCCACAGGTCCTAGTCTCCTTGCCTAACGGAAACAATTTCCTAGCGTCCACTCTATGATTTGACTTAGACTTGGAAATACATTTCCGTTCCTTCACTGTTGTTGGGTCAAAGCCCTTGAACTTCGTCTTTAATAGCACTGTGAATCTACCTGCAGCATTTCAAGAGACAGCTCATCACCACCTTCGAAAAGGCAAACATTTAATAAAATGCTGGCCCAGCCAGCAACACCCACATCCATGAGCAAATGTAACTAAAATAATAATCCAGTATCTGACTGAAACAGATCTGGAGATACCTGCTCAAAACAGTTCAATGTATTCAGTGCAATTATCAAAATACCCAGAGCTACCAGTGTACAGGAGATTGTTTTGCTAACTATCCATAATGGGATGCTGATATCAGGGAAACAGTTTACTAATCCACAGTGAAATATGAACAGGAGATTACAAAGCAAAGAGGTTACAATGTCTCACCAGGAAGAGCAACAGCTGCGAGGATCGGGTAGTAAATCTCTTTCACCAGCAGAATGACTGCTTTCCCCATTTTTTGGGAGTGTGGATGACTTCTGTCAGAGATGAAAGATTCTGACTGGCTCTGAACCGTGCAATATACAGGAATCTATATTTATACACAAGACTCTATATCTATATGTATATTTATTCAAACCACCAGGGAGTCAATTAGAAAAAATCATCACAAATATTAATTATAGTCAATTAACAAAATTAACACTCTGACAAGTTATCTGTTTCTTCTGACATTCCAGATTGAAAAAAAAGAAACAGCATTAATATTAAACTATTCCATTCAGTTTTATTTTGAAATGGAAAGTGATGACCGCAGGTCCTAGCTGCAAGCTGATTTCTACAGAGCTTCTCTCATACAAATCATAAACTCCTTCCCAGCATTGACAGGTAAACTGATGATGAAAAAAATGAAACAGTGTTGTGATATCCTACTATGAATTAAGCCCATTTGTTTAATAATCTTATGTTCAATTGTGTAATAGACTTCTGTGCAATTTTATAGTAAACTCATATCCATATGTATAATATATTTATGTTTATTTGTGAAAATAAATAAGATAATGCACTTAAACGACCACCAAACCTCAAACAGATCATTGTTTGCAGAAAACTGCCTGGCTTTCAGGACAACACCATACAATCCTGTCATGGCAGATGCTGCAAGACATGTCGACACAGATACCACCATTACACATGGGGACACCACCCACCATGTACGTGGCAAGTACTCATGCAATTCAGTCAATGTTATCTATCTCATATGCTGCAGGCAAGGATGCCCTGAGGCTTGGTACATTGGTGAAACCGAGCAGAGGCTATGGCAACAAATGAATGGACACCACACAATAATCAACAGATAGGAGTGTTCCCTCCCAGTCGGAGAAGACTTCAGCGGTCTGGGACATTCGACCTCGGACCTTCGAGTGACCGTCCTCTAAGGCGTGCTTCAGAACAGGCAACAATGCCAAGTGGCCAAGCAGAGGCTGATAGCCAGGTTTGGTACCTATGGGGATGGCCTAAACCGGGACCTTGGGTTCATGTGACACGACAGGTGCACTACACACGCACATGCATACATGCACACATACACACACACTCACAGACACATACACACACACACAAACAGACGCACACTCACATGCACATACTCCTCCACACACACACTCCTACAGACACACACACTCATGCAGACCCCTCTCTCATACAAAAGTGTTCTCTCATACACAGACACATACATTCCCACACTCACATGCACACACGCCCTCCCACAGATTTATACCTCTTTACACTCACACTCACACACATACACACAATCTCTGACAGACACTCATAACCCCATCCCCCAACACACTTTCCCACATGCACAGACATACACATGCAAGTTTATGGGATGATTTTGTACTTGCAGAATTATATTTTATTTTGCTCAATAACTGTATGAACCCATGTAAGATTATGTAAGTCTGTTTTTTAGATTAGAATCAGTCTGAACATTATGAGACAGACAGCCTCACACAGGGCACCTCACACCTTCAATACATTATCTGGGCCAACATGGCACCTATTGTTAAAGTTCACTTGGCAATGTAACTTTAAAAAAGCTCTGTGATTTACATGTGAAAGAACAGAAACCAACCTATTCATTCAAAAAATGACAGACTTATCAAACAATCCAGGTCTTTTTCAATATATAATTTGAGTTACATTACACTGTAAAGTTTTGCTATAAATTCTGTGTCTTATGATCTTATACTCCACAACCACCTGATAAAGGAGCAGTGCTCCGAAAACGAATGCTTCCAAATAAACCTGTTGGACTACAACCTGATGTTGTGTGATTTTTAACTCGTTAAAGTAAACTTACTAAATTTACTGGTGTAAAAGTGTGTGTGCATTCTGGTAATAAACTTGCATTCATTTGTGTAAGAAACAACAAGAGCCATAAAGACCACATGTAATAGGGACAGAAATAGACCATTCAGCCCCTCCAGTCTTCTCATCTATTCAACATCATCATCCAACATTCCTCACCTCCACGTTCCTGCCCTTTCTTCCCCAACTGATCTAGAATCTCTCTGTCTCAGCCTTAAATATACACAAGGACTCTGCCCCTACAGCTCCCTGGGGCAAGGAGTTCCAAAGATTGAAAACACTCTAGGAGATCAAATTCCTCCTCGTCTCAGTCTTAAATTGGTGACTCTTTATTCTGATATTGTGCTCGCTGGTCTTAGAATCTCCTATGAAGGGAGATATACTCTCAGCTTTTTACCTATCAAGTCCCTTAAGGATCCTATCTGTTCCAATGAGATCACCTCTCATTCTTCTAAACTCCAGTGAGTACAGACCCAACGTGTTTAAGCTTTGATCATAAGACAATTCCTCCACTAATGATTTTGCGATGATATCAGTAGGTCATCACCTTCTCTCTTGACACCATCAAAGCACCACATCCACAAACATCCACTCCCTCCAACACAGATATCAACAGTGCATGTTATCTTCAAGATGTTCTGCAGAAATTCAACAAAATCCTGAGACAGTACCTTCCAAACCCATGACCACCTCCATCTAGAAGGACATAGAGCAGCAGATACATGGAAACACCACCAACTGCAAGGTCCCCTCCGAGGCGCTCACCATCCTGACTTGGAAATATATTGCCATTCCTTCAGTGTCGCTGGATCAAAACTTGGAATTTCCTCCTGAAGGATCTACCCACAGCACATGGACTGCAGGGGTTCAAGAAGACAGCTTATCAGACCCTTTCTAAGGATGAATATGGTGGATGAGCAATAATTCTGGCTCTGCCAGCCATGCGGCTGTCAAAGGCCCTTGTCCAGCAAAACAAAGGCCCCTATCCTGCATGATAAAGTTGGATGCAGGAGGCTTTTTGCAGGTAAAAGGGCACCGACCAAGTGGGAGACTTTCAAAAGGAAGATAATGAGAGTTCGGGGCCAGTTCCTGCTAATGTGAAGGGTAAAACCGGCAGGAGCAGTGAACTCTGGATGGCTAGCGATATTGAGGCTCTGGTCAAGACAAAGAAGAAGGCATATGTCCAGCACAGATAGCTAGGATCAAGTGAATCCCATGAGAAGTATAGGGTGTGTTGGAGTGCACATAACAGGAAAATCAGGAAGGCAAAAAGGGGACATGCGAAAATGTTGGCATATTAGGTAATGGAGAATGCAAAGAGATTCTACAAATGCATGAAGGGTAAAAGAATACTTGGGAGACAAAGATCAACAAGGTTGTCTATGTATGGAACTACAGATGATGGGTGGGACCCTAAATAAATATTTTGCATCGGTATTTACTGTGGAGAAAGACATGGAAGCTGGGCAACTCAGGGAAATAAATAGTAACATCTTGAAAAACGTCAACATTACAGGAGAGGCGGTGCTGGAGGTCTTATAATGCATAAAGTTAGATAAATCCCTGGGACCTAATCAAGTGTATCCAGAACATTGTGGGAAGCTAGGGATGAAATTGCAAGACCCTGAGCAGAGATATTTGTATCATTGATAGCCACAGGTGAGGGGCCAGAAGACTGAATGGTGGTTAATGTTGTGCCATTATTTAAGAAACACTGCAAGGAGAACCTAGGGAACTACATTTGGTTGAGCTTTAGGTCAATGTTGGGTAAGTTGTTGGAGAGGATTCTGAGAGACAGGATCAGCATGCATTTTGAAATGCAATGATTGATTCGGGATAGTCAGAATGATTTTGTGCGTGGGAAGTCATGAATCACAAATTTAAAGGAATCTTTTGAAGAGATGATAAAGAAGATAAATGAATGTAGAGCAGTGGATATTGTCTACATGGACTTTAGCAATGCTTTCGACAAGGTTCGACAAGGAACCATGATAGACAGGTTCATAAGGTTGGATCACATGTCACCTAGCTAATTAGATAAAACGATTGCTTGAGGGTAGGAGGCAGAAGGTGATAGTAGAGGTATGCTGTTCAGACAGGAGGCTTGTGACCAGTGGTGAGCTGCAAGAATCAGTGAGGATCCGCTGTTGTTCATCATTTTTATAAATGATTTGGATGAGAATATAGGAGGAGGCATAGAGGAAATTTATGAGGATGTTGCCTGATATGGGTGGAAGGTCTTCTGAGGAAAGGCTGAGGGATTCAAGGCTCTTTTTGTTAGAGTGAAGAAAGTTAAGAAGTCATTTAATAGAGGTGTACAAGATAATCAGAGGATTAGATAGGGTGAACAGTGAGAGCCTTTTTCCTCCGATGGTGATGGCTAGTGGTTAGTAAATTTGCAGATGACACCAAATTTTATGGGATTGTGGAGAGTGAAGAAGGTTATCTAAGAGTACAGTGGGATCTTGATCAACTGCACCAGTGGGTCAAGGAATTTCAAGTGGAGATTAATTCAGATAAAGGGGAGATGTTGCACTTGGGTAAGGCAAACCAGTGCAGGACATACACAGTTAATGGTCGGGTCCTGGGGAGTGTTGTCAAATAGAGAGACCAAGGAGTGCAGGGGCTTAGATCCTCGAAGGTAGAGTTGCAGGTAGGCAGAGTGATAAAGGAAGTGTTTTGCACACTTGCTGTCATTGGCTAGAGCACTGAATGCAGGAGTTGGGATGTGATGTTAAGGCTAAACAAGACATTCTTAAGGCCGTGTTTGGAGTAATGTGTACAATTTTAGTCACCCTGCTACAGGAAGGATGTCACTAAACTGCAAAGATGTGCAAAATATTTGCAAGTAAATTTCCTAGACAGAAAGGTTTGAGTAATAAAAACAGGTTGGGATGTTTGGCCCTGGAGCATAGGAGGCTGAGGGGTTTACATTTATAAAATCATGGAGTGTATAGATAAGGTGAATAGCCAAGGTCTTTTCTGCAGGGTAGGAGAGTTCAAGTGTAGAGAGCAAAGGTTTAACGTGAGAGAGGAAAGATTTATTAGGGACCTGAGCAGCAACGTGGGCAGCACGGTGGCACAGTGGTTAGCACTGCTGCCTCACAGCGCCAGAGACACGGGTTCAATTCCCGCCTCAGG
>NC_057748.1:23473601-23511970 GCF_004010195.1 Chiloscyllium plagiosum | reverse complement strand
TTCGGCGGGGTGGTGTGGACTTGTTGGGCCGAAGGGCCTGTTTCCACACTGTAAGTAATCTAAAACGTTTTCAGAAAGAGGGTGGTGTGTAGACGGAACAGGCAGCCAGAGGAAGTGGTAGAAGCTGGTACAATTACAACATTTAAAAGACGTTTGGTCAGGCATCTGGATTGCAATAGAGGGAAATTCGACAAATGCAGGCATCTGGGACTCATTCAGTTTTAGAAACCTGGTTGGCATGGTCAAGTTTGGGCTGAAGGGTCTGTTTCCATGCTGTATGACTCCGCGACTGTATGACCTGGGGCAGAGGTTGTTTCACAGGACTTCAAAGCAACAAGCTTCATTGTGAGTATGTACTACTGCTGTGTTGTGTAATAAAGGTGTCCCACATTGAGTGGAACTGCATTCAAGATTTTGTTTCACAGATAACTGGGTCAGAACCATTAGACATAAAGAGGGTTCAAAGAATGGCAAACCAGGAAAAGATGGATACTTTTAAAAGGGACTGGAAGGCTTTGGCAATGAAAAGCCCCATGCGAGCAAGAAACCATATTTAAAATGATGAATGATTTGGAGATGCCAGTGTTGGACTGGGATGTACAAAGTCACACAACACCAGGTTATAGTCCAACAGGTTTAATTGGAAGCACACTAGCTTTCGGAGCGATGCTCCTTCATCAGGTGACAGTGAGCATCGCTCCGAAAGCTGGTGTGCTTCCAATTAAACCTGTTGGACTATAACCTGGTGTTGTGTGATTTTTAAAATGATGAAGGCATTTGTATATGTTCTGTATAGAACCTGACTTTAAAAACAAGCAAAGTGGGACTGATGAGAGTGGGTTTAAAGCCGCAATCACTTTCATTTGGGTCAATTCAATTCAGCCAGGCTGGCCTGAGGTGTCACCATGGATCCAGAATCATTCACTTATGGTATGAACAGTCAGAGGTGGACAAGAATAATGCACAGCACATATCACTCCAGATGAATATCTTCTGTTGCACATTGAATATTAGGACAATGGAACAGAGAAGAGGTATCAGCCCCACATGGACCCTACCTCTGCTTCTAATCTATTGGGATATCAGTGATGGGAAGTCACTTCTTACTCCACATTTTTGCTCAAAACACCAAATCACTGACTGTCAATACCTCCCTGCAGAATTAAGCACCTAAGACTGTCTCTCAGTTTTACCATCAGATTCCCCCTTTGTCCCTTAACCTCAAATTGAACTCTCGATTGGATTGATATCCCAGAAAGCAGCATGTTTGATATGGATGAGCAGAACAACAAAACAAAACAAAAACTTGAAAAAGCTCAGATGTACCTGGTGTGACCTGGTACAAAATTCTGTCGGAGCTGATGGTTGAGGATATCAGCATCAAATTAAGAAGCTGCAAAGATCAGGAAATGACCAGTTGTAGCAACTTTAGCATATGATACATAATCCAGTAAATAAGGAATCAAAGTTGCATTGATATGAAGAAGTACATTGTGATATGGACCAGACCAAATGTCCTCAAAATATTTCAAAGAGAGAGCCTAACCCTTATTTAAAAGCAAATGTGAGTGCCTGCCTCAGTTTCCAATTTTCAAACAGGCAGAGGAATAGGAATATATAGGACGTGACATATCAAGTCAGCCACTGAACTGTAGACATGAGACCTTGTTCAGAATCTGTCTCAGAGTTTAAACCTTGAATCAGGATTGCTTGAATCAAACAGCAGAAATCTATGAAATGCCACACTGACCTACTGCAGCTTCAAATTTTATGTGTTATGTGAAGGTTAATGAAATCGTATCTGCAATTAAACAAACCTCCTGGATACACACATATGAACATGTTGTTTGTTTCTATTTATGAGGAAGTAAGTGTGCATGTAAGGGAGTGAGTGCATATGTGAGGGAGTGCATTTGACTATGAGGGAGTGAGTGCGACTCTGAGGGAGTGAATGTGCATATGTAGGAGTGAGTGTGTGCGTGTGTGGCAGTGTGTGTGACTGTGAAGGAGTGCGTGTGAATGTGAGGGAGTGAGTGCATATGTGAGGGAGTGCATTTGACTATGAGGGAGTGAGTGAGACTCTGAGGGAGTGAATGTGCATGTGTAGGAGTGAGTGTGTGCGTGTGGCAGTGTGTGTGACTGTGAAGGAGTGCTTGTGAATGTGAGGGAGTGAGTGTGACCATGAGGGAGTGAATATGCATGAGTAGGAATGAGTGTGAATGTGAGGGAGTGAGTGTGACTATGAGGGAGTGATGGTGATTGTGCATGAGTGAGTGTGCATGTGAGAGATTAAGTGTGACTGTGTGGGAGCAAATGTGACTGTGAGAGAGAGTGTGACTGTGCACGAGTGAGTGTGGCTACGAGGAAGTGTATGTCACAGTACGTAAGTGAGTGTACATTGAGTGTGATGGTGTGGGAGTTAGAATTTTTGGTGAGTTTGAGTAAGAGATTGTGTTTGTGTGTGTGAGAGAGTAATGTGTAAGACTGTGATTCTGTGAGATGGTGAGCTTGTATTAATCTACAAGTGTGTGTCTGTGTGAGAGTGTGCATATGAGTGTGCGAGAGACTGAAAGTGCGAGTGCATGACTATGCATTTATGTATGTGAGCATGTGTCCGTACGAGAGTTTTTCTTTGAGTTTCATTTTGTGTGCGAGAGAGAGAGACTGGGTATGTTTGTCTGTGTATGACAGTGTGACTGTTTGTGAAGGAGGAACTATAAAGAGATGTTAATATCTATAGTGAATGGGAAAATCTGACTCAGAGATTCACAGCAAGAATTCCTCATGTTCCCAATGCAATCATCTGGAAATAACTGGCAATTTATAATTCTCCTAATTGTTGGCTCAACCAACATGCGAACTTTCTGATATGTATGTACAACATCACCCAAACCCCCAGTTAATTATGTTTAATAATTTCTCACCATTTTAAACAGAAATGTTCTGCTTTTTCGTTCTTCCTTCAAATGTGAATCACATTATAATCTGTCTGCCAATGTTTAAATTTAAGTCACATGACCCACACAGTAAATTATCTGATAATGATGGGATATAGCAAGCTCTGTTATACTCAGTAACTCCACTGGAATGCAATGGAATGATGTCTAGTCAGAAAACTACCCTTAAACAGGGAAACAATGTCACTGGGTCTGTAAGTGTCAACTGGACAGGGAACGAGGATTTTAATATGCCTGTGAGTTAGTTTGGAAATCTCTGCCACAAATGGACATTTCTCCACATTATATTCCATCTGACAAGTGCATACTCACTCAATGAATCTCTATATCTGTTTACATCTTCGATCATTTCCACAGCTTTCTCTCCCACCCAGCGTAACATTGGCAGTGTATCTGGAGACATTTCACTTGTTCCCTTCATCTAAATCATTGATATTGTTTGTAAATGGCTGCAGCTTTAGCAATGACCTTTATGGCACCTCCACCAGTACCATAATGACCCTGTTTACTGTCCACCAATCAATCCTCCCTCCAAACTAACACAGCAACAACACAGCAATGAGCCCTTTTCTAGTGTAAAAAGCTTTTATGGGTTATATCATAGAAGAGGATCAGGGACTGTGGGGGAATTGAAGCGAAGAATAAGGGTTGTAGAGACTAAGAACCCTACAGAGACATGGAGGGAATGACATTAGGATGAGAGCAAGAGAGTGTGAGACTGTGTGTATGCATGTATGTGAGAGAGAGAGAGAGAGACTGAGTGACAGATTGTGTGTCTGCTCAGAGTGTCTGTGTGTGAGTGAGAGAGAAATATATAATGCAATGTCTGCTGGGTTTGGGGATAATGATTCAATGGTCAAAGAGGAATTGGATTAATCAATGACAGAGAATCACAGGCAGGATTGTTGGCAGTGGAGCAGAACAGTGCAGAAAGGTCGAAAGCAGATGAGGGACAGTATTATGTTACAGATGCGAAATAGAGAGGAGCATCAGGATAACTATGGTAATTGTGACTATGCCTACTCAAGAAAGAATAAAACTGGGAAAATACCCTGATCCTAGTTACTACTTGGTGACAAATCAGAACTGATCACTGCGACAATTCTTAATCAGAGGAACATAGAGCAAAATAGGAGCATCCAATCTCTTTGAGGAAGTGACCAAGTTGATAGATGAAGGAAGGGCTGTTGATGTCATATACAAGGACTTTAGTAAGGCATTTGATAAGGTTCCCCATGGTAAACTAATAGAGAAAGTGAAGTCACATGGTGTGCAGGGTGTTCTAGATTGGTGGATAAAGAACTGATTGAGCAACAGGAGACAGAGAGTAATAGTTGAAGGGAGTTTCTTGAAATGGAGAAATGTGACCAGTGGTGGTCCACAAGGGTCAGTGTTGGGGCCACCGGTGTTTGTGATATTCATAAATGATCTGGAAGAGGGACCTGTTGGTATGATCAGCAAGTTTGCAGATGACACAAAGATTGCTGGAGTAGCAGAAAGCATAAGGGACTGTCAGAGAATACAGGAGGATATAGATAGACTGGAGAATTGTGCGGAAAAGTGGCTGATGGAGTTCAATCCAGGCAAACATGAGGTGATGCATTTAGGCAAGACTAATTCTGGAACAAATTATACAATGAATGGAAGTGCCTTGGAAAAGGTTGATGAGCAGAGAGATCTGGGAGTGCAGCTCCCTGAAGGTTGCTGCACAGGTGGATGGAGTGGTCAAGAAGGCATATAGTATGCTTGCCTTCATCAGTTGGGGTATCGAGTATAAGAGCTGGCAGGTCATGTTAAAATTGTACAAGACATTGGTTCAGCTGCATTTAGAATACTGTGTACATTTCTGGTTCCACTTTAACAAATGGATGTGGACGCTTTGGAGCAGGTGCAGAGACGGTTTACGAGGATGTTGGTTGGGATGCTAGCCATGAAGAGAGATTGAGTAGGTTAGGTTTGTTTTCAATAGAAAAATGGAGATTGAGGGGGATGGAGATTGAGGGGGAACTTGATTGAGGTTTACAAAATCATGAAGAGTTTTGACAGGATAAATAGAGATAAGCTTTTTCCCAGGGTGAAGGATTCAGTAATGAAAGGTCATGCTTTAAGGTGAGAGGTAAAAAGTTTAAGGGGGATACACGTGGCAAATTCTTTACACAGTGGGTGGTGGGTGTCTGGAGCGTGTTGCCAGCAGAGGTGCTAGAGCAGGCACAGTAGATTCATTTAAGATGCATCTGGACAGATGCATGAGTAGGTGGGGAGCAGAGGGAAACTTAGGAATTGGGCAACAGGTTTAGACAGTAGATTTGGAGTGACTCAGGCTTGGAGGGCGGAGGGGTCTGTAAATTTTCTTTGTTCTCTTTGTTCTAACATGGTTTCCCAACATAATGGGGGGTATTGTTAATGTGAAGGCAGGACTTTGGCTTCTCAAGAACTGTGTGATGGTCACTCTTACTGACACTGTCATGGACATCCAGCAGATTGATAAGAATGAGGTTGAATCTGTTTTTCCCTCTTGTTGGTTCCCACACCACCTGCTGCAGACCTAGTCTAACAGCAATGTCCTTTAGAACCTAAGCAACTCGATCAGTAGTAATGAATGAGCATTATCATCAAGGAAATCTGCTGCCTGAGAAGGTAAATATAGCTCAAAATGCCTGTGCAGAAGTATGTGCTCAGAGAGTGAATTATTTTGGTAATTATCTTTGTCCATGTGATATGGGTGAACATGTATTGCTCACAACCCATTAGTGTCTAAAGAGTCATCCGCAGTGCTCTTGTTCAGGTGTCACAGATAATCTAGACTAAGTAAACAAGGTAGACTTCCTTCGAAAAAGGAACCCAAATGGCTTCTTACAGAATGAACGTTGTAATCAAGGTCAACATTATTGAAATGAGTTTTCAATTCTGGAATTGCCTATATTGTCAAAGAGTGTGGTGCTGGAAAAGAACAGCTGGTCAGGCAGCATTCGAGGAGCAGGAGAATCGACGTTTCAAGTATAAGCTCTTCATCAGGAATGGGGCTAGTGGCCTGGGGGGCTGAAAGATAAAGGGGGTGGGGGGGGTGCTGGGGATGGTATCTGGGAATGTGATAGGTAGACGAAGGTGATAGATAGTAGAGGAGGATGGAGCAGATAGGTTGGAATGAAGATGGACGGTGCAGTAGGGTTGGTTGGTTTGGGTGTCCCAGATATGTTCTCTGAAACCAAACAACCCGTGCCCTATGGCTGAACACTTTAATTCCCCCTCACAATCCACCAAGGGCATGCAAGTCCTGAGACTCCTCCACTGTCAAACCATAAACACCCGATGCCTGGGAGAGGAATGCCTCATCTTCCACCTAGGGACCCTCCAAACTCATGTGGATTTCACCAGTTTATCCCAGATCCAACCTTCTAACTTAGCACCACACTCTTGAATTGTCCAACCTATCCATCTTCCTTCCAACCTATCTGCTCCATCCTCCTCTACGACCTTCACCCCCACGTTCATCGATCTATCAGATTTCCAGCTACCTTCTCCCAAGTCCCACCTGCCATGGTCCCCTCCCCCATTTACCTCTCAGCCTCTTTAGACCACATGCCTCATTCCTAACAAAGAGCTTATGCTCGAAACGTCAATCCTCCTGCTCGTTGGATGCTGTCTGCCCAGCTGTGCTTTTCCAGCGCCACACTCCTCCAGTCTGATCTCCAGCATCTGCAGTCCTCACTTCCTCCTCCCTGTCTTTGTATCCATGAAAGCTTTCTGTAAGCTTTCACAGAAATTTCTGAATTTCTTTTCAACTGACATTAACATTGTGTCATGTGGAGACATTCTATTCATTGTTCCAAGTCATTATATTATATTACAGTGACATTAAATGTAGAATTACTGCCTCACACCTTGTGGGTGGCACGGTGGCACAGTGGTTAGTGCTGCTGCCTCACAGCGCCAGAGACCCGGGTTCAATTTCTGCCTCAGGCAACTGACTGTGTGGAGTTTGCACATTCTCCCCATGTCTGTGTGGGTTTCCTCCGGTTTCCTCCCGCAGGCCAGGTGAATTGGCCATGCTAAATTGTCCCTAGTGTTAGGGGTAAATGTAGGGGTATGGATGGTTTGCGGGTTGGTATGGACTGGTTGGGCCGAAGGGCCTGTTTCCACACTGTAAAGTAATCTAATCTAATAAATTGATTGTCAATTTTGTTTCTGTGGTATATACCACTGTTCTCAGAATCATCAGATTTCTGATTCTGAATCAGAATATTTTCAAACAAGCTGCTGTCTGTGTAAAATCTTTCCAAATATAAATCACGCATGAACTTGGATGTGGTTGTTCTGCTATGTGTAATAGACAATAGACAATAGGTGCAGGAGTAGGCCATTCTGTCCTTCGAGCCTGCACCACCATTCAATATGATCATGGCTGATCATCCTTAATCAGTATCCTGTTCCTGCTTTATCTCCATAACCCTTGATTCCACTATCCTTGAGAACTCTATCCAATTCTTTCTTAAATGAATCCAGAGACTGGGCCTCCACTGCCCTCTGGGGCAGAGCATTCCACACAACCACCACTCTCTGGGTGAAGAAGTTTCTCCTCATCTCTGTCCTAAATGGTCTACCCCGTATTTTTAAGCCGTGTCCTCTGGTTCGGCACTCATCCATCAGTGGAAACATGTTTCCTAATCCCTCTTGTTATGAAGGCCAGCATGCTATTAGCCTTCTTCACTACCTGATGTACCTGCGTGCTTACCTTCATTGACTGGTGTACTAGAACACCCAGATCTCTTTGTACTGCCCCTTTACCTAAATTGATTCCATTTAGGTAGTAATCTGCCTTCCTGTTCTTGTCACCAAAGTGGATGACCATACATTTATCCACATTAAACTGCATCTGCCATGCATCTGACCACTCACCTAACCTGTCCAGGTCACCCTGTAATCTCCTAACATCCTTCTCACATTTCACCCTGCCACCCAGCTTAGTATCATCAGCAAATTTGCTAATGTTATTACTAATGCCAGCTTCTATATCATTAACATATATTGTAAAAAGCTGCGGTCCCAGCACTGATCCCTGTGGTACCCCATTGGTCACTGCCTGCCATTCCAAAATGGAGCCATTTATCACTACTCTTTGTTTCCAATCAGCCAACCAACTTTCAATCCATGTCATATTTTGCCCCGAAGACCATGTGCCCTAATTTTGCTCACTAACCTCCTATGTGGGACTTTATCAAAAGCTTTCTGAAAGTCCAGGTACACTACATCTACTGGATCTCCCTCCCCATCTTCAGAGTTACATTCTCAAAAAATTCCAGAAGATTAGTCAAGCATAATTTCCCCTTCATAAATCTACGCTGACTCTGACCTGTCTAGATTAGATTAGATTACTTACAGTGTGGAAACAAGTCCACACCGACCCGCCGAAGCACAACCCACCCATACCCCTACATTTACCCCTTACCTAATACTACGGGCAATTTAGCATGGCCAATTCACCTGACCTGCACATCTTTGGACTGTGGGAGGAAACCGGAGCACCCGGAGGAAACCCACGCAGACACGGGGAGAATGTGCAAACTCCACACAGTCAGTCGCCTGAGGCGGGAACTGAACCAGGGTCTCTGGCACTGTGAGGCAGCAGTGCTAACCACTGTGCCACCGTGCCACCCACATCCTGTTACTACTATCCAGATATGTCATAATTTCATCCTTTAGACTCCAGCATTTTTTCCACCACTGAGGTCAGACTAACTGGTCTAAACTGCTTTCTCTCTCCCACCTTTCTTAAAAAGTGGTACAACATTAGCCACCCTCCAATCCACAGGAACTGATCCTGAATCTATTGAACTCTGGAAAATAATCATCAACGCATCCATGATTTCTCGAGCCACCTCCTTCAGTACCCTGGGCTGTAGACCATCATGCCCCGAGGACTTATCAACCTTCAGACCTAACAGTCTCTCCAACACCAATTCCTGGCAAATATAAATTCCCTTCAGTGCAGGTCCTTCAGCCACTGTTACCTCAGGGAGATTGTTTGTGTCTTCCCCAGTGAACACAGATCTGAAGTAACAATTCAATTCTTCTGCCATTTCTTTGTTCCCCATAATATATTCCCCTGTTTCTGTCTTCAAGGGCCCAATTTTAGTCTTAACCATTTTTTTGCCTTTCACATACCTAAAAAAGCTTTTACTATCCTCCTTTATATTTTTGGCCAGTTTACCTTCGTACCTCATTTTTGTGTCCAGTGTCCAGCTGCGGGGAAGGACAGTTTTCATTCACCACGGGAATAAAGTGTGATTATTGACTGGAACTGAATAACCTTAGGAAGTGGATAGTCAGCATTGATCTTGTGATTTTCATCATACTGATTGACTGTCACTGAGTGGTGTCAGAGGGTACACATCATCTGTACTAGCCAATATGTATGTGGAGAGAAGCGAGACCAATTGAAGGAATAATTCATATTTGAAGATCTATTAAATTGTTTTGTGTTCAGCCCTTAAACTCTCAGATATGGTATTGTACCATCTGCATTTTCCATGATTAACTTATCCTGAGCATGTGGAAATGGGGAGGTGACTTGGTTGGTGAAGTCACAGCTGGATACAGAGTGCATGGTTTAGTACACTAAGCTGCTGAACTGCGATCTAGTAGATCATCCCAATGTGGGGTATCAGATTCAATATCAAACTCAGTATTCTGTTAGTTCAGTATTACATAAGAGCACAAGATATACGTGCAGAAATGAGGCCACTTGGCCCATCAAGTCTGTTCCACCATTCAATCATGGCTGATATTTTCTTCAACCCCTATTCTCCCTCTTCCTCCCTGGATCATTTGATACCCTTGACAATCAGGAACCTGTCTATTTCTATTTTAAATGTACCATATATGCCTGTGTATCGGTCAATCTCATGAGTACATCAACCCCTGATTTTTGTCAAAAAATCTTATACTTTCCATATATCTCATGTGTAAGTTGACACTAGTTCTTCACAGTTATAGGTCAATATTTATGAGTCAGTGTGCCTGCCTGTTGCGCTCTGCTCCAGCTTTCCAGTCTGCTGGCCATACCACGTCAATACAGATATTCCAGTCTGCTGTCTCCAGGCCATTCAATTTTCTGTAAGTATCAAGTAGGTACCCTTTATCCTTCTGAACTCCAATGAATATCGACACAAACATTTCTCATATGTTAATCTTTTCATTTCTGGGATCATTTTCGTTAACGTTCCCTGGATGTGCTCCAGGGCCAGCGCATCTTTCAAGAGGTATGGGGTCCAAAATTAATCACAATACTCTAACTGTGGTCTGACCAGAGCTTTACAAAGGCTCAGAAGTATCCTTGGTTTTATATTCAAGTTCTCTTGAGGAGAATGACAACATTGTACTTACTGACTCAATATGAAAGTTTACCTTAAGTGAGACCTGAACTAGGAGTCCGAAGTCACTTTGTACTTCAGATTTCTGAATTTTTAACCCATATGGAAAATAGTCCACACCTTTAGTCACTCCACCAAGGTGCATGACCTCACACCTTCACTCATTTTATTCCATCTGCCACTACTTTGCCCACTCTCCTAATGTGTCGAAATGCTTTTGCAGCCCCTCCATCTATCATTGTACCATCTGCAAATGTAACCAGAGTGCCTTCAACTCCTTCATCCAGATCATTAATGCATAAATTGAAAAGTTGTGGCCCTATCACTGACACTTGCGGAACTCAACTAGACACTAGCTCCCATCCTGAGTTGCTGGCTGCCATTCAGTCTTGAGGTCCCCAGGATGGAAGCCTATTTTGATCTCAGAGCGAGTCAAAATCCCTTTAGAAGAGTCATTGGAAGTCAGGGCCTGCTGGATACATGCAGCAGTATTGGATTCATCACATCTTTTAGCTACTTGGCACAGCACACCAAATGCAACGTCTGGCGATAAATACCAATTCCAATTATAGTTGATATGAGGATTTCACTTGTTGGATAAATTTTTGAGATGAGAGTGTGGTGCTGGAAAAGCACAGGTCAGGTAGCATCCCAGCACTACTCTCTCGACTCTGATCTCCAGCATCTGCAGTCCTCACTTTCTCCGATTTGATTTTAACCATCCAGGATAATTTTTTGGGGCTGGTGGGATTGAGTGGAAAAGAAAGCATCGCGACACTGCATGCTTGAACAGTTGCAGTCATTTTATTAACTTTGGATGTGTCATCCAAAAGTCAATTACAAACATTTTTAAGGTATGAGATCCAAACCTGTACACAGGACATGAACGCTAAGTCACCACACTCTCATTCTGCACAATTCACTGCCCTCCAACCAAGTGTAAATGGATTATAGTGAGCAACATGTAATATAGCTGGGAGTTTACAGAATGCTGTACAAGATAAATACTCACTCACTACACATTCTACAAGTGTTAGCTCAAGATTTCAAAGGTACTCTGTATGGAATAATTGTTTGCAATAAAATGGGATAATAAAAATGTATGCTGCGATGTGAATCATGTTAAATTCCTTCATTTTGAATTTTTAAATATTTTAGCAAATACACTGAATGGATATTTCACACTATTCTTTATCTCGTCTCTGATTTTACTCTGGGTCCCTGCATAAATAAATGGATTAATGCAGGAGTTCAATAACTGAAGCATGTATCCACTTTCTTTGACAATAAATATCGGTTTGCCGCTATCAGACCCAGAGGAATAAGGAATATTCACAATTCGGACGTAAAAGATTGTAACAAAATATAACAAATATAATAGGATAAATGTTCCTGAGATGTCAAAGAGTAAAACAATGGACTTTCTTCGCTTCTCCATCTCTGGGTCACTCTGAGTCTCTCCATTGCCCTGAGTCTGGAGTCTCCTACGGGCTCGACTGGCGGCAAATATCTGCCTGACAGTCAAAACATTGAGCAGTAATATCAGAATGAAAGGAAGACACGGAGTCAAAATGGAACGAATCCAGTCATATACAGCCCACCCCGGTGCAGTGTAATATTCTGGTTTTAGGCCACAGAACCATGGTATTTTGTCAATTATGTATATCGGTTTATAATAAAAATACGTTGATATATTTTTCATGAAGGACACTGCACACACCGATCCTATGGCCCATGATGTCACCTTCTTCGTGCAATATTTTACTTTCAGCTTTAGACAACATATGGCCACAAATCGATCAAAGGTGAAAGTGACCGTTAACCAGACAGAACTGTCAATGGCTGCAAAACTGAATGCATTGCGAACACTGCATACTGGTGTGATAGACAGGAAACTGAACTGGAAATAAATTACAGCAATACGGTTTAATATTACAACCGTGACCACGACCAGAAGATCTGCTGCTGCCATAGAGACAAGATAATATACAATGGAAAATTTGCTCACTTCATTATTTATGACTTGACAGCTTCAACTACTGACTTAACCTTCGGCCATGCTAGGAGCCATTGATTTATGTCAGGTTATGCGAATACATTGAAAGAATTTGGGATTATTTGCTTGGACAGAAGAATGCCAACAGGAGATTTGGTTGACGTTTTCAAAATCATGAATGGATTGAATAGACTGTCTAGGGAGAAGCTGTTCCTGCTCATACTGTAAGGAGAACGAGAGACCAGAGATTTAATGTGCACAAAAAAGCAGGGATGAGTTGAAATCTAAGGATATGGAATGAATTTCCTTGCAATGTGAAAAAGGCAAATACAATGTTTCTATTCAAGACAGAACTGAATGAATATGCGGATAGAAGTGATATCCAAGATATGGATGAAAAGACGGAGATTGATGCTCGGCAATGATGCTTGTTTGATTAGCCAATGGGGGCTCGACGGGTCGATTGGTCCCTTTCCACATCATAACGATTCTGTCCTGTTACTATTCGGTCAAGTTTTGAATACTTAACATTGTCCTTCAAATAATTTATTCACAAAATTCATTCCAAAAGATATTCAAGAATACATCTTCTCAAAATCATTTGAGAGAATTACTTTGCAGTCAAAGTCAACTGCAAAATAAATTTACATATACAACCTGAATGCAATGTGCCATTTCAGCCACAGTGAAAGTTACATCATGAAATTTCACTCAGTTATACTTTAGCAAGAACAGTATCTGTCTGAAGTTAAGCTTTTCGGTCAAGCTTTGAACACTTAACATTGTCCTCCAAATAAATTATTTCACGACTTTCATTACAAAAGGTATTCAAGGATACATCTTGTCCAATTCAGATGAATTATTCTCTGTCAAAGTTAACTGCAAAATAAATTTACATGTATAACCTGAACCAATATGACATTTTAGCCACAGTGAAAATTACATAATGAAATTTCACCCACATGGTGATAATTCAGCAAGAACAATATCTGTCTACAATTCATTGACAATCACAACAAATTAAATTCCTGGTACTTCACCAAAAACAACTTTATCAATAACGCAAATGCAGTTGCAATTACACTGTGTGTTGTCCTCAAATTCAACCACACTGACAGAATTAACATTACATGTTCAGACATTGTGATAACTGCAACGACATCATACGATGTTTTTACAAATCGGGAAATTGATACAAGTAAAGCAATGAATGTTACCAAACACATGAAGCTGGTGTAACATTACAGGTGAGAAATTGTACAGGCAATATGAAGAAATTGTACCATGAAAGTGGTGAAATGTCAAAAAATGAAAAAAGTCAGAAGTCACATGATATATCAGGTTCTAATCCAACATGTGAAATCACCAGCTTTCAGAGCGCAGTCCCCTCATCAGGTCCCCTCATCTGATTGCAAGTTCCGCTACCCTCTGAAACCTTGTGATCCCAGCCCAGGCCATGCCGTGGCGAGTGTTCTGTTCCAGGCTTCCCAAACCACGCCATACCATCGACAGAGTGGCCAGCTTACTGTGTGCAGCATGGTTACCACATTGTCGTAAGGATCTGGTTGTGCTGGAGAGTGTGCAAAAGAGATTCAGAAGGACTTTGCCTCCAATGGATTACCTCAGCTCTGCTGAGAGACTGGATAACCTCCAGTTGTTTTCTTTGGAGTAGAAAATTTTGAGGAAGAACCTGATGGAGTAATTGACAGAGTACTTGGAGGCTACAGATCTATTGCGGCAGAATGGTCCTACTGTGGGTAGTCGTAGAGTCATAAGTCATAGAGTCATAGAGAAAGGTCTTTTGGCCAAAACTGACCCATGTGGACAGAAATATCCAACCACACTAACCCCATTTCCTTACACGGAGCCCATATCCTTCTCAACTTTTCCTATCCATGTATTTGTCCAATTCGAGTCATAGTGTCCTGCAGCATAGGGACAGGCCCTTTGGCCCAAACTGGTCCATGCCAACCCAACTGTCCATCCACTCTAACCCCATTTCCCTGCACTTGGTTGATATCCTTTTAATCCTTTCCTATCCATGTATTTGTCCAAATGCCTTTTAAATGTCGTTAATATACTTGCCCCAATCACTTCCCATTGCAGCTCATTCCATATGCATACTACCATCTGTGCAAAAATGTTGCTCCTCAGGTTCCCTTTTACTCTTTCCGCTCTAACCTTAAACTGATGCCCTCTAATCCTCGATTCCCTAACCCGGGGATAAAGATTAATTGCAGTCATCCTATCCATACCTATCATGATCTAATAAACTTCTATAAGATCTCCCATCACTCCTATGCTCTAAAGAAAAAAGTCCTAGCTTGTCCAACCTCTCCCTATCACTCAGACCCTTGAGTTCTGGCAACATCCTTGAAAATTTCTTCTGTACTCTTTCCAGTTTAATAAGATCCTTCCTGCAGCAAGGTGACCAAACAGAACACAATACTCAAAGTGTGGCCTTATCAACATCCATTACAACTGCAACATAACTTCCCACTTCTATAGTCAGTGTCTTGACTGATGAAAGACAGTGTGTCAAAAACCTTTTTTACTGCCCTATCTACCTGTGACTCCACTTCCAGAGAACTGTGCACCTGAACTCCAAGGTCCTTCTGTTCTACTACACTTCTTAAGGCCCTACCATTCACCATGAAGCTCCTACCTTGATTTGACTTTCCAAAATGCAAGACCTCACACTTATCTATACAGAAATCCATTTGCCACTTCTCGGCCCACTTCCCCAGATGATCAAGGTCCTTTTGCAATATCTGAGAACCTTCCTCACTGTCCATCATGCCACCTATTTTAGTGTCATCTACAAACTTCCAAATCATGCCTTGTACATCTTCATCCAAATCATTGATTATAGATAACAAAATGCAATGGGCTCGGCAACAACTTCTGAGGCACTCCACTAGTCACAGGCCTCCTGTCCAAAAAGCATCCTTCCACTATTACCCTCTGCTTCCTACCATCAAGCCAATTGTGTGTCCAATTTTCCAGTTTCCCCTGGATTCCATCCCTTCCAGAGCAGCTTACCATGTGGAACCTTATCAAAGGCCTTACGGAAATTCATATAGACTATGTCTACCACCCTGCTCTCATCAACCTTCCTTGTCATTTCACCAAAGAACTCTAATAAATTTGTGAGGCATGATCTCCCATGAACAAAGCCATGCTGACTACTCCTAATCAAACCCTGTCTTTCCAAATGCATGTATATCTAATCTCAGGGTCTTCTCAAGTATCTTAGCCTACCACAGATCAGCTTACTGATCTATAAGTCCTAAAGTTTTCTTTGTAGCTCTTCTTGAATAAGGGCACAACATTCACTATGGTCCAGCCTTCCAGGACCTCACCCATGGCTAACAATAATGCAAAATTATCAGCCATTCATATATTCTAATATATCATACATTTGTTGTGATCCAGTCTCAATGTGTTAAAGTACTTTTTCTGTACTGAATTATTCTATGAAACTGATAAATGTTTATAAGGAACATAGACAGCTTAAGTAGAACGTAGCTGTGATTCTTAATCGAAGGTCAACATTTAAGTGAAGTTTAATATAAATGGCAATAGCTTTAGATAGGATTTATACAGAAAGATTTCCCAGGGCATAACGGTAGCCTGGAACATACTGCCGAGGAGGGTAGCTGAGGTGGAAACCTCACAGTGTTTAAAACATACTTCATTTAGCACACCTCATGTCTTTCAAGGCTTTGACATTAGTGCAGGAAGTAGGACATGTATACATTGAGTATATTTTGGGGGTACATAAACAATGGGCTGAAGAGCCTTTTGTTATGGACTATGCCAAACCCCCTCAAAATACTTCAAGAAGATAGCCTAACTACCCTAATTTTTCCTTATTATAAAGGCAGATGTGAAGTGGGTGTTCCAGGTGTAATGCAGCTGGACAAAATACTCAACTTTAAGCAAAATAGAATTTATTTAAACACTACAGTTGAAGCACGTACAAAAGAAAGTGGAATTTAGAATAACTTAATTATTGGAAATTTTAACCAATGTGATACAGTAACTATCACAAATTAACTGTTCCAATAACATCCCATAAACACACCACTTGAGAAAAAAAAGATAAATGTAAAGATTCATACAGGCAGCAGGGAGCAGTATCAAGAGAGAGCTCTTAATAGAAAATCGGAGTAATTCTTCACTGAAGCTTGTAACTCCCCTAGATTGACACATCTTGTGACTGCTACAGCTAAACACAAACTAGGATCAACTTGAACTGTGAGAACTGGCCACTTATTTTCCATTATTAAACTAGACTCGTTGGTACTTCCGCCTTTACAATCTCTCTTCAAAAACACCAAGGACAAAATAACCTTTTTAAAGTCTTAGCATCATCACACTCTTCTGAACTGTATGATTCTATGACGCTGCGATTAGCGTGATATCCTCCAAAGGGATTGAACTTTACATCATATTGAAGGATACTCTGCCATGACACTTTTCATCTTCTCCTGTCCCTTTCAGGATGAAGAAATGACTGTTACCTCCACAACTGTCTCTCGCTCTCTTACAAATACTCCCACTGGGAAGAACATGAGAAAAGTGACACGACGACTTGGAATGACAAGAGACTTGTTATAGCCTAATACCTGATCAGAGCTTGTGAAGGGAATATTACAAATGGACCACCAAATGCTCCCATGAACTGTATATTGAAAGGATTTTAAACATTTTCAATGTCATGCTGATGGATGCAACATCAATGCAGCTCTCAGGGCCATCGGGAAATGAAGTGATATTTCAGTCCGAGCATTTAGACTTTGGAATGTTACTGATGGCATCACAGGAGTCAGAGTTAATGTAAACTAATCGAGTGGGGATACTCTTCGGGGGGGGGGGGGGCTGTCAGTGTGGTCTTGGGCTAAAATGTCCTGCTTCCACACCATGGGGATTCTATGATAGAGCAGCTCCAGCCAGCAACCACTGCAGTCCAAATATCAAAGTTCCATGCAAGGGAAGGAAATTGAATGTTCAATTTTGTCTTTTCCTTCTAAACAAGCCAGGGGCATATATAATTTGAGGTGAAACAGTCATTTACTTGTAATTCCTTCAACCGATTACACTATTTCAACTTGTTTCTTCAATTTATGAATGATTTCTGCCAAATCCTGTGTGTCCCAGCAGCCTATATGTTAATCTGAACCTAATTCAAATTCCACATGACAACAAACCACATATGAAGGCATTGCATCCAATAACAGCACATGAATAGTAACACCGTGGGCCGATGTGGAACAATTAGCTGTACATGGAGCTGTACATGGAGCCAACATGTTCTCGAACCGAAGCAATGCTCAGACGTATTGGTCCATGTTGGAACATTGGTCAAACACATCCTGTCCACACAACAACAACAACAGAAATCTAATCTGCCTGATTGGCGGAAGAGTGACCTCAAACAGAAATAAACTCACACTGACTCTCATTATGAAGGGCTTTTGCCCGAACCGTCGATTTTACTGCTCCTCCGATGTTGCCTGAACTGCTGTGCTTTTCCAGCACCACTCTAATCTAGACTCTGATTCTGAGTCTAATCGCAGGCATTACTCTCCTGATATATGTTAGGCCCTGAGTCAGTTGTAGAAACGCATTAGATTCTAACATTATCTGGCATTCGGAATCCCATAATGATTTGCTCAGACTCATGTTCAGTTAAATCCATTTTGAGCCTCTTCACTAATGAATTTTCATGCATCAAATTGTCAGATGTGCAACAAATAAATACGCCTGAAGAAAAGAGATATACAATTTATCAAAAGACAAAAATTGTCCATGGTACATCTTCTTTTCCCAGCAATGGCAAATGTGGAGATTATCATTGGTCATTTCACTCGTTACTGTTTTATTTTAACCAGACAGTGACACGCCTTATTTTCATAAAATTCTTGTGTCATCTGACAAGGAAAATGTGAATCAGGTAACAGTTTGAAAATTGCCAACTCTAAAATGAAAGCAATGTAGAATAAAAAGCAAACACACACCCAAACTATTGAAATTAAAGATACCACCATCGCCGAATCTCCAATCATTAATACTTGCATTATGGAGTCCAAATTGACCAGCAAACTCATTGCAAGAGCGCAGAAATACAATGGGCATACGAATATCGAGGATGCTGTAGTAAGTACCTTTCCACTGGACTCCCATCAAGAAGACATCTGAGGAATGTGAACACATGTTCTCCCTTGGTCCAGATGACTCCAGTCGCAACAGCATTGAGAATGTTGGACATGACCCTGGAAAAATCAGTGCACTTATATGACACTTTGTCCATTCTACACATCAAGTCCCATCAATAATGACGCATAATTTTCAACATGGGAAACATTAACAAGATGAACTGCTCAGAATGCAAGATGACAGCGACAGCATCGTAGGCTGTGGGACGGGTTCTGAGACAGTAAGCTCCAGGCCAGCCATATTCTTCTGTCTCTCTCTGTCTGTGTCTCTTTCTTTTTAGTCTTTTTCTTTCTCGTTTCATTTGTTCATCTTTTAATATTGTTGGAAAGCTGCAGCGTTGTCGAGGGGTGGTTATTAGAAGCAGTGGTGGCCGGAGTGACGCCTGCTTTCAGTGCAGGGCCAGAACCTGGTCTCTGGCACTTGCTGGGCAGGGAGCTGTGAGTCGAAACGTTTGGCACTGGAACAGCACAGGAGGTCAGGCAGCATCCGAGGAGCAGAAGAATCGACGTTTCAGGAAACAGAGAATGGGGATAATGTAGCCCATTTATCAAGTCTTATAGTATTGCTACAGTGCAGACAGAGGCCAATCGAATCTGCACTGACACTTGCAATGAGCATCCCATACTTGACCCATAACCGCACATTTAGTGCAGGTAAACTACCTAGCCTGCATATCACTGCATTCTAAGGGGCCATTTAGCATGGTATTTAACTTCCACACTTTGTGGGAGAAAACCAGAGCACCCAGAGAAAGCCCACACAGACACAGAGAATGTGCAAACTCTGCACAGAGCTGGAATTGAACCCCAGTCCCTGATTCTGTGAGGTAGCAGTGCCAACCACTCTGCCAACATTCCACCCTGCCACAGTGCCAGGCAGTGACTAGCAGGGTACCAGAAGGATCAGTGTTTCGATCTAATTTATTCCCGATATATATAAATGATCGGGCTGAAGGAACCAAATGCCACATTCCCGACTTCACTGACAACACAAACCAGTGCGACTGTGAGTTGTAGGGAGGTAAATAGGTAACAGATGATTCAGACACGTTGAATCAGTAGACAAAGAATGAGTGATAGATAAAATACAGCAAAGCAAAAATAAAGTTATAAATTTTGGGTTGAAAATAAAAACAGATTAGGAAGAGCGCTATATAAATGTTGGTAGAAGTTTGGAAGGATTGATACTCAAAGCACACCATTGTCTTTCTGATGCAGTCACTGAAAGCAGACAGACACGTGCAGTGAAGAAGAGGAGGGCAATTGGTCGCTAGGTCTTTATTACAAGAGTTGAAAATCACATATCACCAGGTTATAATCTGACAGGTTTATTTGAAAGTATAAGCTTTTGGAGCGCTGCTCCTTCATCAGCTAGCAACCTGCATTGTATTCATTTGCAAGCAAAATGCATTGCACAAGTGCTATTTTAAAACTTGAAAGCCTTCTGTCTGAGGCAGTATCTGTTACCTATAATCAAATTGGCTCCAAACCCCTTCAATTAGACTTTTCAGAGTCTGTGTCTTTCACAACCTCACTGAAAAATAACCAAGGACAACATAACCATGTTTAATGGAGCAGCATCACCACAATTGTTTTCTAAATGTATTTGAATTGTACTTGAAATGATAAAATCCATCATGTGGCTGATGATTGAATGCAGGGTGCAAGGCTGTGAATTAGAAGTGCCTGTATTCTGTCTTTTTTGTGGGTCAAAGTAATGAACGTTTGAGGTTGATCAATTACCTCATTTGGTGATGTAATGGGAAGGTTATATCATGTTTTGTAAAGACATCAATGAGGTGAACTAAGATGCTCTCTGAGGACCTTCAGTGAATTTTACAGTGCATATTGCAGATAGCGCACATTGCTGGAATGAGGTATCAGTGGTGGAGAGAATGGATGCTTGTGGATGTCAGAGCAATCAATCAAGTGGGTGCTTTGTCTGAAACAGTACTCAAGCTTCTTGAGTGTTGTTGGCATTGCCAGGAAAGTGGGGACTATTCCATGAAGATAGTGGAAAGGCTGTTGGAATGAGGACCTGAGTTATTTGCCATTGTATTGCTCGCTTCTAACCTCCTCTTGGAGACACTGTGTTTATATGGTGAATCCAGCTGAGTTTCTGGCCAAAGATAACACTCAGGGTGTTGATAGTGGGGGGGGTTCCAGTGATGGTGATATCATTGAATGTCAAGAGGCAGTGGGTAGATTTCTCTGATTGTTGACAGGCATTGCCTGACATTTATGTGGCATGAATGTTAATTTCTACATATCAGTTCAAGCCTGCGGAATGTTACATTTGATCATGGATGGCTTCAGTATCTGTGGAGTCGTGAATGGTGTTGAACTTGTGCAATCATCTGTGAACATCTCCAATTCTGACCTTATGAAGAGGGGATGGAAATTGGTGAAGCAGCTGAAGATGGTTGGGCTGAGGAGCCCACCCTGAGGAACTCCTGCAGTGATGGCCTGGAGCTGAGCCTACTGACCTCCAACAACCACAACTGCCTTCCGACGTGTCAGGTATGACAGCTATGTGAAGTGTTTGTCCCCAATACCATGTAATTCTAGTTTTGCTCAGGTTCTGTGATGGCACACTCAGTGGAATGTGGCCTTGATGCCAAGGGCTGTCACACCCACCTCATTTTGTAAAATTCATTCTCAAGATAAGGGCATTACACGTTAGACCCAGAGGACAGTTCCAAGTGAACTATATTACTGTTAGCTTGGAGTCACATGTAGGCCAGATGAGGTAAGAATGGCAGTTTCTTCCCTAAAAGGCATTTGTGAATCAGAAGCATTTCCTTCCAGCAGTCAGCAATGGTTTTATGATCTTCATTAGACTCCTAATTCAAGATTGTTTTACCGAATTCAATTTCCACCATCTGCTGTGACAGGGTTCAAATTCAGGTGCCCAGAGTATTTCCTGGGTCTCTGCATTAACAGTGCAATAATAATGCAACTAGGCCATTACCTCCCCTGAAGCCTCATCTCTGCCTTTTAGCTGTTTTATCCATGTTTGAACCAACGAGGTGAGGAGCTGTGTGACCTTGGCGGAATCCAAACTGGGCATCACTGAGCAGATTATTGATGAGCAGGTATTGCTTGATAGTACTGTTCATAACACAGGTCATGATCAAGAGTAACTCATGGTCGACAGTAAACTGATTGGATGAAAATTGTCTGGATTGGATTTGTCCTGCTTTTCTCATTACAGACAGGGCATTGTTTCATATGGAGCTGGATGTGTGTTGCCCTTTTAAGAGAGTGAATCAGGTGACTTAGACAAGGTGGGGGCGGAGGTGAAGTCTAAAACTGATTGTGGATATGAGAGACCTACAATAAAATATTCACTGTTCAAGTTTATCTTGTGTTCTATTTATGGTTCAATGTGAATGGCAAATATAATAACTGGCAATGAGAATGGAATATGTTCCACAGAATCTAAGTGAATGGTTTGTTTGTCAGGAGCAAAGACATCATCCGGGACTTGGGTAATAACGTGAGATTACAATTGTAAGATTATAAAGATTTCAGGAGAAGCGATTGAGAGGGGACTTGAGGTGCTGTTGATGCCAAGGAAGAATTGTATGCATATAATTGTATGTCACACTATTCTGAGGAGACTTGGCCATCGTCAACAGCGGAAGAGGGGAATGATAACCCAACATCTTACCAAAGTCATACTGGAGTGCGACTGCAAGGGGACTCAGTCTGCAGTCTATGTCAGGGAAGAACAATATGCGAGCAGAGTCGGTGAGGGAGTGGCAGACACAGGAGCATTAATTGAGGTGATTCAGGCTGCGAATGGCTACTACTTGAGTGGCAAGGAAAATTCCCAATGATGGGAAAACAAACAGATGTGTCAATTTGTAGCGATGGAACCATTTGATGAAAAGACTGAAATTTGGATGGTATACCCTGAATTTTTAGTGGTTTCATAATGGAGAACAAAGTGGCTGAAGACTTAATGGTACCAGTTTTCTTGAAACTCATGGGGTGTAAGTACTTCATGATTCTAAGGATCTGGTGCAAACAGAGAAAACTGGAGAAGACAAGTGTTTGGAAGTTAATTTGCACCACAGCCATTGAAAAGCGGGGAGCATTTCCGTTTTATACTGTGGTACAGAACAAAGCAGAGTCCATTGCCAATTTGTGGCTGCCTGAAAAAGTTGAGAAAAATTATTGTGAATTCGGTGGGTTCCTCTCAGATGCTTTGTGATACTGGTTTATGTCCTCAGACAAGAAGCATTCCAATGGAAGCCAGGATCAAGAAGAGGCCCGGAGGCAGCTTTTGAAATTGCTCCCTCGATAGAGTTGGCCACCAGAGCAGTAACCCAGTTGAGTGATGATGCATGAGAGCATCAATTAGCCGATACTCAGCATCAACTATAGAATGCCGTCAACATATCAAGAGTGGCCACAAGGAATCAGCGCGTTGGAATCGAGAATCCCAGTGCTGCAGGTGTGAACGGGTGGGCATTATTGCCAGAATTTGCCCCATTATACCTCAAGCCAGGGAATGGGCCTCTCAAGGAGACAATTCAGAGGGCAATGCCTAAGGCACATGCTGCCAGGTCGGGAATGGGGAGGAATCAGTCAGGTGTGAAGGAGAGATCGGAGGCCCACAATCAGTAGAGTTTTGCAGAAACATCCCGCTGGGACAAGGTGAAGCAAAACATTTCTAGATTCTTCACAAATTATACGAGAAGGAAGTTCAAATGGGAGTGAATACGTATGTAGTTTTGTCTCTGAATCCCGAACTGATATATCAGAAACAGTTAAGGGGGATGCCATTGAAGCCTACCAAAATTACTTCACAGATACACCCAAACAACTGGTGCTACTGAACATCTATGTTGTGGTTAAAATGCAACTCAGAGAACAGTGTGCCAGCATGCATCTGTGTGTCATGATATTCAGACACTCCTGGTTACAGGAATTAAAGTTAATTTGGGGCATGTTTAATAGACTGGTGGTCTCAAAATGAATTTGCAATAGATTTTTAACAGATATAAAGATGTCTTCAAAGGGACTCTGGGTGAAAAGAAAGGAATAGAAATCAAACTTCAGTTGAGGCAGGAGGCTTATCCAATGAATCTGAAGGCGTGCACAGTACTTTATGCAATCCACCCAAAGTGGAAGGCAGAACTGGAATGACTGGTGAAGATGGGAGCATTGGAACCAGGAACCACCAATAGCTGGGCCACTCCAATCATTCCTTTCTCCAACACAGAAGGCACAGTGAGGACTTGTGGCATCTTTTCAGTTCAGAGTCAACTCAGGCCTGTGTGATACCCACTTCAGTGGACTGGTTGGGGAAAAGGAATCCTCAAAAATTGATCTGTCGCATTCCTGATCACAACTGAGAGTCATGAAGGAGTCCCAGCCACCACTGATGACAGTGACACCCAGGGGACAATTCTGCTGCAAGCAACTTCCATTTGGCATTATCTCAGCACCATGTCTGTTTGAGAAGGCCGTGCGCCAAATTGCGAGTGAATAATGGGGTGTCCAGCATTATTTGGCTGAAAGTTTGGTTATTGGATCCTCTGAAAATAATAATTTGAGCAGCCCATAAGAAACCCTAAAAAGGTTGCAGAAGCATGGCCTCCAAGAAAAATAGGAGAAATATGAGTTTTCTTTTTAAGGACTCCATTAGTATCTGTTCATAAATCGATGGTGAGGGACTGCAGAAAGTGCTGAAGTAAATGGAAGTTGTCACCAAGGTGCCTTGTAAATTACTATGGCAAATTCCTGCCTAGATCTGGCAACCCTGCATCAGTTTCTGCATAAATGGCGGCTGCAGAAATTGGCATAGGAATGCGAAGGAGGTCACAGAGAGGTGAAGCAAGCCCTAAAAATATCAGAAATGTTGCTTCATTTCGACCCAAGGTTGCCACTGCAGTTGACATGTGATGCCTCGCCTTATGGGGTTAGCACTGCACTGTCACAGATCTTGCCGAATGGAGAGGAAAGGCCCATTGTGTTCACATCGACATCACTAATGATAGAGGATAATAACGCCCAAGTGTAAATACAAGGATTGGGAATTGTGACGGTGTAAAGAAGAACAGTCAATTCCTTTATGGCAGGCTGATGACAGACCACAGGCCACTAACCTCCATTTTTGGCCCATACATAGGAATACTGTTAATGGCAGCAGCACACCTGCAGGGATGGGCACTGGTTCTGTCAGCCTACTTCGTGTGAGATCCAGATCCAACAGTGAGAGAATAATGGCAAGGCAGATGCTTTATCAAGGTGAGCACTGCCAGGAAATGAGGATGTTCTTGACTGCAACCTAGAAATTATACACTTTTGCCCAGAAGACAAGATACTGGTGTTCATCAGTCAGGTGTAGAACATTACTCAGAATGACCACGTCTTGAAGTCAGCAACGGGCTTTGTCCTGGAAGGAAGGACTTGTCATAGAAATCACCCAGGTTTAAACCGTTACCTGTCCAGTAGGTGGGAGTTGTCCATATCAGATGGGTTAATGTGTGGAATGAGAGTTATTATCCCTTCCCCATTAAGAGGATTGGTGCTGGAACAAGTGTACCCAAGGGCACCTCAGCGTGGTATGAATGAAAGAAATGGCCAGGAGCTTCTTTTTCTGGCAGATGACGGTGTCCAACATTTGAGGAGAATGTGGGGTAATGCCAATTTTGTGCATTAGTAAGGAAGCTGCTGACACTGTCATCGCTTCGCCAATGGGAATGGTCTCAATCATCAAGGCAGTAGATTTGTGTCAATTACGCGGGACCAGTAGAACGACAGATGTTACTTGTGGTTGCAAAATACTCACTCCAATTGTCTGGACTTGGCAGCCATGAGGTCAGTATCAGCGGAAGCAATGATGCACCAACCGGAAGAAATATTTGCCAGGTTCAGGAGCTCAAAACAATTCACAAGAGCCAACAGTGGACTATTCTGGTGCAAGTATTCAAGGAGTAGCTGAAAAATCACTGAGTCAGACAATTGACCTCAGCTCCCAATCATCCTGCAACAAATGGCCAGGCGGACAAATTTGTATAAACCTTGAAGCAGCCTTAAAGGCCTCTCAAGGGGAGGGTTCGCTAGGATGGAAATTCAAAACGTTCCTCAGCATCTACAGGAACAGCAAAGATGCAGCACTCACTGGTGTCCTTAAGGCTCTACCACCAGCTGAGAAACACATTTGACTTACCACACCCAGCAGAGACCAGAGCGGTGGTTGAGTGAGATCGAGAATGGTCGATAGTCAGAAGGGCGGGAACTGTATGGTCATGTGTATTCCAAAAAGGAGAGAGTGTTTTGGTGAATTATATATTTGGTGACAAATGGACCCCAGAGGCGGAGCAGCTGATACAGGGCTTTTTTTGCAGATGAGGGTGAAATCCTGGGCTGGCAAGTGGCAGATGGAGTTCAACCTGGAAACGCGTGAAGCAATTCACTTTGGAAGGTCAACTTTGAATGCAGATTACAGGGTTAAAGGCAGGGTTCATGGCAATGTGGAGGAAGAGAGGGATCTTGGAATCCACATCCACATATTCCTCAAAGTTGCCAACAAATTTTAATAGGTAGTTAAGAAGGTATATGGTGGGTTGGTGTTCATTAGCAGGGGGATTGAGTTTAAGAGCCACAAGGTTATGTGGCAGCTTTATAGAGCCCTGGTTAGACCACACTTGGAACATTGTGTGCAGTTCTGGTCACCTACATTGTAGATAGGATGTGGGAGCTTTAGAGAGGGTGCAGAGGAGATTTACTAGGATACTGCCTGGACTGGAGAGCATGTCCTATGAAGAAATGGTTAAGGGAGCTGGGGCTTTCTCATTGGAGTGAAGAAGGATAAGAGGTGACTTGATAGAGGTGTACAAGACGATGAGAGGCATAGAAACAGTGGATCGTCAGAGACTTTTTCCCAGGGTGGAAATAGCTATCATGAGAGGCATAATTTTAAGATGATCTGAGGAAGGTTTAGGGGAGATGTCAGAGATCGGTTCTTTCCACAGAGAGTGGTGGGTGTGCACTGCCAGCAGTGGTAGTAAAGTCAGATACACTAGGGACATTAAGTGACTCTTGGATAGGCACATGGATGATAGTAAATGAAGGGTATTAAGGTTAGTTTGATCTTTGAGTAGAATAATAGGTAGGCGTGATTTTTCAGCTACTCCTTGAAAACTTGCACCAGAAATAGACCACTGTTGGCTCTTGTGAATTGTTTTGAGCTCCTGAACCTGGCAAATATTTCTTCCAGTTGGTGCAACATTGCTTCCGCTGATACTGACCTCATGGCCTATACTGTTCTATGGTCTATGTTCTAAATGGTGTAGAGGAGACATGTGGAGCAGCTGATCACCACACATCAGCAGCAAGTAGAGGACCCTCTGAATACTGAGTCAGACCAGATGGAACCAGTGATGTCAATCAAGTCATGTGTCTCTGAGCCAGGGTTGGCCATACCCAGAGAGAAGACAACTGTGTCACAGGCTAACAGTAGCCAATCGAAGAGGGACATATTTGCGGATAAACAGGAGCTTCTGAAAGCCCAGGAGATTGCACCAGAAAAGGTTTCTGAGACATGGAGATCTTCTTCCAGTAATTGCCAACCTCCTGAGAAACTGATCACCTGAATGTAGACGACGTAAGGATCATTTTCTATTTCCAATTTTTTTTGTCAATATTTCTGACATTCCTATGTCAGGAACAATGCCTGTGTGTAATAGTTAGAATTGTTGTATGCATGACATATATGTTATATAACGAGACATACAGAATAATCTATAATTTGTAATGTTATCAGCTGCCTTTGTATCCATACTCTGTAAGCTTTCACAGAAATTTCTGGATTTCTTTTCTGCTCATACATTCATAAGTTGATTGTCAACTTTGTTTCTGTGGCATCTACTATCGTTCTCAAATTTTCTGAGTGACCCTATGCTCTGTCTGGCTTTCAAAGTTGTTTGTAAAAATAAAACTTTCATAATCTGTCAGATTTCTGATTCTGGATCAGAATATTTTCAAACAAACTGCTGTCTGTGTAAAATCTTTCCAAATATAAATCACACATGGATGTGTTTCTTCTGCTGTGTACAATGTGTCCCATGTCCAACTGCTTCAGGGAGGGGAAATTTTCATTCACTATGGGAATACAGTGTGATTATTGACTGGAACTGAATACCTTAGGATTTGGATAGTAAGTGTTGACCCTGTGACTTTCATCATGCTGATTGGCTGTCACTGTCAGAGAGTACACATCATATGAAGTACTAGCCAATTTGTTATGTGGAGGATCTTAAACCAATTAAAGCAATAGTTTGTATTCGAAGATCTATTAAATTGTTTTGTGTCCAGCCCTTAAACTCTAGGATATGGTTATGTGGACAGACAGTGACATGCTTTCTCGCAGCATCATATTCCATGATTAACTTATCCTGAGCATGTGGAGGTGGGGAGATGGCCTCGGTTGGTGAAGTCACAGCTGGGTACAGAGTGCTTGGTTTAGTACACTAAGCTGTTGAGCACAGATCGAGGACGTCATTGCAGTGTGGTGTATTAGATTCAATATCAAACTCAGTATTCTGTTAGTTCAATATTCCCGATGAGCACAAGATATAGGAGCAGAAATTAGGTCATTTGGCCCATCAAGACTGTTCCACCATTCAATAATGGCTGATAGTTTCTTCAACCTCATTCTCCCACTTTCTCTCTGTAACTTTTGATAACTTTGACAACCAAGAACCTATCTATCTCTGTTTCAAATGTACTCAATGACCTGGACTCCACATCTTTCTGTTGCAATGGATTCTATAGATTCACCACTCTCTGGCTGAAGACGTTTCTCCTCATCTCTGTTCTAAAGGCTATTCCCTTTACTCTAAGGCTGTGCCCTAGAGTCCTAGTCTTGCCTTCCAATGGAAACATTTTCCCAACGTCCACTCTGTCCATGCTGCTCAATTTTCTGTAAGTTTCAATTAGATCCCCTTTATTCTTCAAAACTCCAATGAGTATAGACACAAACATTTCTCATATGTTAAGCTTTTCATTTCTGGGATCATTTTCATGAACCTTACTTGGACCCGATCCACGGCCAGTACATCCTTCCAGATGTATGGGGTCCAAAATTAATCACAATACTCTAAATGTGGTCTGACCAGAGCTTTACAAAGGCTCAGAAGTATATCCCAGCTTTTATATTCAAGTCATCTTGAGAGGAATGACAACATTGTACTTACTGACACAACCTGCAGGTTTACCTGAAGAGAAGCCTGAACTAGGAATCCCAAGTACCAGTTTGCTTCAGATTTCTGAATTTTTAACACATATAAAAAATAGTCCCTGCCTCTGTTCATCCTACCAAAGTGCATAACGTCACATCTTTCCACGTTGTATTCCATCTGTCATTTATTTTTCCACTCTCCTAACCTGTCTAAATCCTTCTACTGACTCCCCACCTCCTCAAAACTAGTTGTTCCTCCATCTATCTTTGTACCATCTGCAAATTTAACCAGAATGTCCTTAATTCCTTCATCCAGATCATTAATGAAAGTTGTGGTCCCAACATTGACCCTTGCGGAACTCCATTAGTCACCGACCCCCATCCTGAGTTGCCGGCTGCCATTCATTCTTGAATTCCTCAGGATGGGAACTTATTTTCACTTCAGAGAAGGATCATTAAATGTCACTGCCTGCTGGATACATGCAGCAGTTCTGTATTCATCACATCTTTTAACTACTTGGCACAGCACACCAAATGCAATATCTGGCGATAAATATTAATTCCAATTGTAGTTAATATGAGGATGTCACTTGTTGGATAAATTTGTGGATTCAGAATGTGGTGCTGAAAAAGCACAGCAGGTCGGGCAGCATCCCAGCACTACACTCTCGACTCTGATCTCCAGCATCTGAAGTATTCACTTCTCAAAGTTGATTTTAAACCTCCCGGAAAAGGTTTGGGGCTGGTGGAATTGAGTGGAAAACAAAGCAACACATCATTGCATGCTTGAACAGCTGCAGTTATTTTACTAGCTTTGGATGCGCCATCCGAAAGACAATTACAAACATTTTTAAGGTATGAGATCCAAACATATACACAGGACATGAACGCGAAGTCATCACACGCCAATTCCACATAATTCACTGCACTCCAGCCAAGTGCAAATGGATTATAGTGAGCAGCATGTGATACAACTGGGAATTTACAGAATGTTTTGCAAGGTAAATACACTTGATAATACAGACTTCACTCACTACAGATTCAACAAGCGTTAGCTTAAGAGTTTAAAGGTACTCTGTATGGAATAATTGTTTGCAATGAAAAGGGATAATAAGAGAGTATGCTGCGATATAAGTCATGTTAGTTTCTTTAATTTTGAATTTTTAAACATTTTAGCAAACAGGCTGAATGGATATTTCACACTATTCTTTATCTCCTCTCTGATTTTACTCTGGGTCCCTGCATAAATAAATGGATTGATGCAGGAGTTCAATAACTGAAGCATGTATCCACTTTGTTGCACAATAAATATCGGTTTGCCGCTATCAGACCCAGAGGAATAAGGAATATTCGCAATTCGGACGTAAAAGATTGTAACAAAATATAACAAATACAATAGGATGAATGTTCCTGAGATGCCAAAGAGTAAAGCAATGGACTTTCTTCGCTTCTCCATCTCGGGGTCACTCTGAGTCTCTCCATTGCCCTGAGTCTGGAGTCTCCTACGGGCTCGATTGGCGGCAAACATCTTCCTGACAGTCAAAACATTGAGCAGTAATATCAGCATGAAAGGAAGAAACGGAGTCAAAATGGAACGAATCCAGTCATATACAGCCCACGCCAGTGCAGTATAATATTCTGGTTTTAGGCCGCAGAACTATGGCATTTTGTCAATTGTGTATATAGGTGTATAATAAAAATACGTTGATATATTTTTCATGAAGGACACTGCACACACCGATCCTATGACCCATGACGCCACCTTCTTCATGCAATATTTTACTTTCAGCTTTTGACAACATATGGCCACAAATCGATCAAAGGTGAAAGTGACCTCAATGGCTGCAAAACTTAATGCATTGCGAACACTGCATACAGGTGTGATAGACAGGAAACTGAATTGGAAGTAAATCACAGCAATACGGTTTAATATTACAACCGTGACCACGACCAGAAGATCTGTCGCTGCTATAGAGACAAGATAATATATGATATTTGTGGAGAGACCGCATCTTCTTCGAGGTAAGATCACAATCACTGCCAGGTTAGCTACAATAGAAACAGATGGAGAGAACATAACAGGGATTAGATGGTTGTGATTTTGACTTTGAAAAACAATCACCTATTCCCAGGATTTTGTAGAAAATTAAAAACATTTAACTTAAACGGCTGTTTTTAGAAATTATTTACATATGAGCAATTGTAAGGTATCCTTATCCAGATTTATAATACAACATTTTGAAAGAATAAAAAGCAGTGAAGTATTCTGAAGAAACTTTATGGAAAATTGAGACACAGAAACAAACAACATTTCATTAACAAGAAATATCGAAAATACTGGAACAAGGTAACAGGAAACAAGGGATCATAGGTTTGGAAATGAAGTATGAGATTACACTTCACAGACTGTATAATGGTGTCCTTTTAATTAACTATTTTGTCTTGAAAACATTTCCATTCATCTTGCTGATAAATATCTCAAAACAAATGAAAGTGAATTAGCATTCTTCTGATTTTGTGGAGGACATTTGCACAGGATGCAATGGAAAATTTGCTCCCATCATTGGTTATGACTTGACAGCTTCTACCACTGAATTAACCATAACATGGGCGGAAGTGGGTACTGCATATGCTGGAGATTAGAGTCAAGATTAGAGTGGAGCTGGAAAAGCACAGCAGGTCATGCAGCATCCGAGGAGCAAGAAAATCGATGTTTTGGTCAGAGGTCCTTCATCAGGAATGAGGCTGGAAGCCTCGGAGGTTGAGAGATAAATGGGAGGGGGTGGGGCTGGGGGCAAGGTAGCTAAGAGTGCAATAGGTGGAGGGAGGTGGAGGTAAAGAGAGGTCAGAGAGGAGGGTGGAGTGGAGAGGTGAGAAGGAAGATTGACAGGTGGGACTGGTCATGAGGATGGTGCTGAGCTGGAAGGTTGGAACTGGGGTAAAGTGGGGGAGGGGAAATGAGGAAACTGGTGAAGTCCACATTAATTCCATGGGGTTGGTGCAGTGGTAGTTTGGTGCACTGACCTCTACGTCACTGAAGCCTGGCACCAACTCAAAGACACCTCCTCCTAGTGCCCCCCCCCCCCCCCCCCCCCCCCCCCCCCCCCCATAGCAAACCATCATCTCCCAGACCATACACAACCTCATCACCTCAGGGGATCTCCCACCCACAGCTTTCAACTTCATAGTTCAGGAACCCCGCACCACCCAATTCTATCTCCTACCTAAGATCCACAACCTAACTACCCCGAGTGACCCATTGTCTCTGCCTGCTCCTGCCCCACTGAATTCATCTCCACCTCCCTCGATACTTTCCTATCCCCCTGATCCAGGAGCTCCCCACTTACATTCGGGACACATACCCATGCCCTCCACCTCCTCCAAGACTTCCGTTTCCGCAGCACCCTTAGCCTCATCTTCATCATGGACAGCCAGTCCATGACCAGGGCCTGCAAGCCCTCTGCTTCTTCCTCTCCCAACGCCCCCACCAATACCCTTCCATTGACACTCTTACTTGTTTGGCTGAACTGGTCTTCACCCTTAACAATTTCTCCTTCGAATCTTCCCACTTCCTCCAGATGAAAGGTCACCAGCATGGGCCCCATCTATGCCTGTCTCTTTGTCAGTTACATAGAACAGTCCATCTTCTGTAGTTACACCAGCACCACTCCCCACCTTTTTCTCCATTACATTCATGACTGCATTGGTGACACCTTGTGCTCCTGCAAGGAGGTTGAACAGTTCACCAACTTCACCAACAACTTCCACCACGATCTTAAATTCATCTGGACCATCTCTAACACCTCCCTCCCCTTCCTGGACCTCTCCATCTCCATCAATGATGACCAACTCAACACTGACATTTTTTACAAACCCACTGACTCCCACACCTACCTGAATTACACTTCCTCCCACCTTACCACCTGCAAAAATGCTATCTGTATTCCCAATTCCTCTGCCTCCACCACATCGGCTCCCAGGAGGACCAGTTCCACCACAGAACACACCAGATGGCCTCCATCTTTAAAGACTACAATTTCCCCTCCCATGTGGTTGAAGATGCCGTCCAACGCATCTCATCCACGTCCTGCACATCCACCCTCAAACTCTACCCCTCCAACTGCAACAATGACAGAACGCTTCCAGTGCTCACCTTCCACATCCCCAATCTCCGCATAAATTGCATCATCCACCGACATTTTGGCCACCTTCAAACAGACCCCATCATCAGGGATCTAATGCCCTCCTTATCCCTATCCACTTTCTGTAAAGACCGTTCCCTCCACAACTAACTGGTCAGGTCAATGCCCTCCCCCCCACCCCCAAACAACCCACCCTTCCCTCCTGACACCTTCCCCTGCCACTGCAGGAATTGCAAAACCTGTGCCCACACCTCACTCACCACCTCCGTCTAAGGCCCCAAAGGAGCCTTCCACACCCATCAAAGTTTCACCTGCACTTCCACACATGTATCCGTTGCTCCTGATGCAGTCTCCCCTACATTGGGGAGATTGGACGCCTCCTCGCAGACCGCTTCAGAGAACAGTTCCGGGACACCCGCACCCATCAACCCCACCACCCCGTGGCTGAACATTCAACTCCCCATCCCACTTTGTGAGGACATGCAGGCCCTGGGCTTCCTCCATCGGCAGTCCCCCACCACCCAACGCCTGGAGGAAGTTCATCTCAATCTCCGCCTCGGGACACTCCAATCCCATGGCATCAATGTGAATTTCACCAGTTTCCTCATTTCCCCTCCCCCCACATTACCCCAGTTCCAAACTTACAGCTCAGCACCATCCTCTTGACCGGTCTCACCTGTCAATCTGCCTTCCCACCTATGGGCTCCACCCTCCTCTCAACCTATCACCTTTACCTCCACCTCCATCCACCTATTGCACTCTCAGCTAAGTTCTCAACGACCTCACCCCCTTCCATTTATCTCTCCACCAGGAGGCTCCCAGCCTCATTCCTGATGAAGGGCTTTTGCCCGAAACATCGATTTTCCTGCTCCTCGGATGCTGCCTGACCTGCTATGCTTTTCCAGCGACACTTTAATCTTAACCATGACATATCTTCGGCCATGCTGGGAGCCATTGAGTTGCATCAGGTTATGAGAATACACTGAAAGAAGTTGGGATTATTTTGCTTGGACAGAAGAATGTCAAGAGGAGATTTGGTTGCAGTTTCAAAATCATGAATGGATTGAATAGAGTGTCTAGGGAGACGTTGTTCCCGCTCATAAAGTAAAAGGAACGAGAGACCAGAAATTTAAAATGATGGGCAAAAAAAAGGAATGAGTTGAAATGTAAGGATATGGAATGAATTTCCATGAAATGTGAAAAAGGCAGATGATTTTTTCCATTCAAGACAGCTCTGAATAGGATAGAAGTGACAGGCGAGGGTATGGATAAAAAGACGGAGATTGACACTCGGCGACCTTGCTTGTTTGATTTGCCAGTGGGGGCTTAGCGGGTCGAATGGTCCCTTTCCACATCATAGCGATTCTGTACTGTTAAGATTCCGTCAAGTTTTGAATACCTAACATTGTCCTTCAAAGAAGTAATTTCACGAAATTCATCCCAAAAGTTATTCAAGGATACATATTGTCCAATTAACGAATCATTTGAAAAAAATGTTCTCTGACTGTCAAAAGCAACTACATGTCCAACCTGAATGCAATATCACATTTCAGCCACAGTGAAAATTACATAATGAAATTTCACCCACATTCAGCAAAAACAGTATCTGTCTACAATTCAACGACAATCACAACAAATTTAATTCCTGGCATTTCACCGAAAACAACTTTACCAATAACGTAAATGCAGTTGCAATTACTCTGTGATGTAGCCCTCAAATTCAACCACACTGACAGAATTAATCTTACACTAGAATTACGCCTATATCATCAGATGTCATTACAAATTGGGAAATTGCAATCAAAGCAATAAATGTAATCTGACACAAGACGACCGTATACCTTTACAGGTGACAAATTGTACAGACAATATGAAGAAATTGTGCAATGAACGTGGTGAAGGGAAATTGCTCACATTTATCCCTGATGTCAGTCTCCTGGTAGTTAATTCGGGAGGTTTAATCTTATCGGGCATTGAGGTTATTCTCAGAAACAAAGCTGTGTGCTAATGCTCACCTGTTGTTTATCTTTTGAAGGAACAACCTTTTCTCATGTGCTGTGTGTTCCGAAGGTAAGCAAATGTGGATCGCAGAGTTATCCTGACAAGAGTTATGTTTAAGAACCAACAGCAGCCTGCATAATACCACTTAGTGAGATGTAGGAGCGTGTGTTCCTGACCACGCATGATGAAACAAGATCATGTTCTCATTTCTGATAGTCTGTATTAAACGTGCTCACCAAACAGCAAATGATTCCAAATTGTCCAATATATTTGCTGTCGATAGTGTTTAATGTGCAGAGTTCCAGTTCAGTGCTGTATATTTTCTGTGCACGTTGGAACAAGCAACAAGACAAGGGAATACTCAATCAATGGCAACAACTTAGTTCAGAGGGGAAAAAAAGATATTTGGTTTCTTGTCCATGTTCCCTGAATGTGGAAGGGCTGTTTAAGAGGGTTGTTGACATGGCATATGAGATGCTTAACTTTGTCAGTGGTCAACAGATTGTAAACGCATGGGGATAATGTGGAGCAGTACATAAGTTTGGTTATAGAAAACTGTAGCACTGAATAGCCTTTCAACATAAAACACAGCAAACCGTGTTTTACATCTTTCATACATCAGCACCATTCACAGAATAAAATTAAAAAATGATAACTTAAAGAGAGTCCAACATTTCCTTCTCAACTGCGACAGCATGTCATTACCAAAGTCTTGTTCGCGACTTCTCAGCCCATGCTATACCACCAGAGTGCCCTGTCCTTGCTCCCCAACCTACACCACACTGTGAGAGAGTGTCCGCTCCAGGCTCCCCAACCCACACCACACTGTGAGAGAGTGTCCCACTCTGGGGTTCCCAGCCTACACCATGCTGTGAGAGAGTGTCCCACTCTGGGGTTCCCAGCCTACACCGTGCTGTGAGAGAGTGTCCCACTCCGGGGTTCCCAGCCTACACCATGCTGTGAGAGAGTGTCCGACTCTAGGGTTCCCAGCCTACACCATGCTGTGAGAGAGTGTCCCACTCCGGGGTTCCCAGCCTACACCATGCTGTGAGAGAGTGTCCCACTCCGGGGTTCCCAGCCGACACCATGCTGTGAGAGAGTGTCCCACTCTAGGGTTCCCAGCCTACACCATGCGAGAGTGTCCCACTCCGGGGTTCCCAGCCTACACCATGCTGTGAGAGAGTGTCCCACTCCGGGGTTCCCAGCCTACACCATGCTGTGAGAGAGTGTCCCACTCCGGGGTTCCCAGCCTACACCATGCTGTGAGAGAGTGTCCCACTCTGGGGTTCCCAGCCTACACCATGCTGTGAGAGAGTGTCCCACTCCGGAGTTCCCAGCCTACACCATGCTGTGAGAGAGTGTCCCACTCTGGAGTTCCCAGCCGACACCATGCTGTGAGAGTGTCCCACTCCAGGCTTCCCAGCCTATACCATGCTGTGAGAGAGTGTCCCACTCCAGACTTCCCAGCCTACACCATGCTGTGAGAGAGTGTCCCACTTCGAGGTTCCCAGTCTACACCATGCGTGTGAGAGAGTGTCCCACTCCATGCTTCCCAGCCTACACCATGCTGCGAGAGAATGTCCTGCTCCAGGGTTCCCAGTCCACACCATGCTTTGAGATTGTCCTCCTCCGGGGTTCCCAGCCTATGCCATGCCCTCGAGAGATTGTCCAGCTTACTCTGTGCAGCATTTTAGTGAGAGAGGGTTGTGCTGGAGGGGGTGCAAAGGAGATTCAGAAGGACTTTGCCACTGATCAATTATTTCAGCTGTGAAGAGGGGCTGGATAATCTCGAGTTGTTTTTTTTTGGAGCAGAAAATTTTGAGGGAAACCCTGATAGAGTAATTGAGCTGTAGATTACTGCTTAGCTGTATAGCCCCTCTTACAGATTAGCTGTAAGAGGGGCTGTAGATCTCATGTGGCTGAATGGTCCTACTGTGGGTGGTCATATATTTGTGGTGGCCCAGACTCGATGGGTTAAAGTACTTTGTCTATACCAAGTGATTCTGTGAACCTGATAAAAGCTTATAAGGAACATGGACAGGGTAAATAGAATGTAGCTGTGATTCTTAATTGAAGACGAACAATTAAGTGAAGTTGAAACTGAATGGCAATAGCTTTAGAGGGGATTTTAAATGCCACAGTACAATGGGCATCTGGAACTACTGCCAAGGAGGAGAGCTGAGTCAGGAAACCTCACAATCTTTAAAACATACTTCAATCAGTACATCTCATGTCTTTTAAGGCTTTGATATCAGTGCAGGAAGTAGGTCAGGTATCGGTCAAGCATATTTTGGCAGTACGTACACAATGGGCTGAAGAGCCTCTTGTTATGGATCAGGCCAGACATCCTTAAAATATTTTATGCAGATCATTCTAATTTTTTCTCCTTTTACAGGAAGGTGTGATGTGGGTATTTCAGGAGTGATGTAGCTGGTCAAACTACTTATAGACAATAGACAATAGACAATAGGTGCAGGAGTAGGCCATTCTGCCCTTCGAGCCTGCACCACTATTCAATATGATCATTGCTGATCATCCTTAATCAATATCCTGTTCCTGCCTTATCTCCATAACCCTTGATTCCATGATCCTTGAGAGCTCTATCCAACTCTTTCTTAAATGAATCCAGAGACTGGGCCTCCATTGCCTTCTGGGGCAGAGCATTCCACACAGCCACCACTCTCTGGGTGAAGAGGTTTCTCCTCATCTCTGCCCATATTTTTAAGCTGTGTCCTCTGTTTCGGCACTCACCCATCAATGGAAACATATTTCCTGCCTCCAGAGTATCCAATCCTTTAATAATCTTATATGTCTCAATCAGATCCCCTCTCAGTCTTCTAAACACAAGGGTATACAAGCCCAGTTGCTCCAGTCTTTCAGCGTAAGGTAGTCCCATCATTCCAGGAATTGACCTTGTGAATCTACGCTGCACTCCCTCAATAGCCAGAATGTCTTTCCTTAAATTTGGAGATCAAAACTGCATACTATACTCCAGGTGTGGTCTCACCAGGGCCCTGTACAGCTGCAGAAGAACCTCTTTGCTTCTATAATCAATCCCTCTTGTTATGAAGGCCAGCATGCTATTAGCCTTCTTCACTACCTGCTGTACCTGCGTGCTTACCTTCATTGACTGGTGTACAAGAACACCCAGATCTCTCTGTACTGCCCCTTTACCTAAATTGATTCCATTTAGGTAGTAATCTGCCTTCCTGTTAGTGTTAGTTGCAGTAGTCAGAGGGAAATGGGTCTGGGTGGGTTACTCTTCGGAGGGTCGGTGTGAACTGGTTGGACTGAAGGGCCTGTTTCCACGCTGTAGGGAATCTAATCTAGTCCACAATGACCTTGTTCCCAACCTAAACTAGTCCCACATGCCTGAGTTTGGCCCATATCCCTCCAAACCTTTCCTATTCATGTACTTATCCAAATGTATTTTAAACATTGTAGCTGTACCCACATCCACCACTTCCTCTGGAAGTTCATTCCA
>NC_057748.1:23465325-23471108 GCF_004010195.1 Chiloscyllium plagiosum | reverse complement strand
ATTGGCCATGCTAAATTGCCTGTAGTGTTAGGTGAAGGGGTAAATGTAGGAGAATGGGTCTGGGTGGGTTGCGCTTCGGCGGGTCGGTGTGAACTTGTTTCCACACTGTAAGTAATCTAATCTAATCTAAACTACGTCTACTGGATCTCCCTCATCCATCTTCAGAGTTACATCCTCAAAAATTCCAGAAGATTAGTCAAGTATGATTTCCCCTTCATAAATCCATGCTGACTCTGACCTATCCTGTTACTACTATCCAGATGTGTCGTAATTTCATCCTTTATAATAGACTCTGGCATCTTTCCCACCACTAAGGTCAGACTAACTGGTCTATAATTTCCTACTTTCTCTCTCTCACCTTTCTTAAAAAGTGGCACAATATTAGCCAATCCAATCCACAGGAACTGATCCCGAATCTATCAAACTCTGGAAAATAATCACCAATGCATCCATGATTTCCCGAGCCATCTCCTGGGATGTATACCATCAGGCCCCGGGGACTTATCAACCTTCAGACCTAACAGTCTCTCCAACACCAATTCCTGGTAAATATAAATTCCCTTCAGTTCACGTCCTTCAGCCACTGTTACCTCAGGGAGATTGCTTGTGTCTTCCCCAGTGAACACAGATCTGAAGTACCAATTCAATTCTTCTGCCATTTCTTTGTTCCCCGTAATATATTCCCCTGTTTTTGTCTTCAAGGGCCCAACTTTACTTGGCTTTAAGCAAAACAGAACTTCTTTAAACACTACAGTTGAAACACAAACAAAAGAAAATGGAACTTTGAATAACTTAACTGTTGGAAAACATAACATAACACATTCTCCCCGTGTCTGCGTGGGTTTCCTCTGTGTGCTCCGGTTTCCTCCCACAGTCCAAAAATGTGCAGGTTAGGTGAATTGGCCGTGCTAAATTGCCCGTAGTGTTAGGTGAAGGGGTAAATGTAGGGGAATGGGTCTGTGTGGTTTGCACTTCGGCGGGGGTGTGGACTTGTTGGGCCGAAGGGCCTGTTTCCACACTGTAACTAATCTAATCTAATCTAATCATAACTGATCCAATACATGACCAGACCACTCCAGCCCCAAAGCATCATGGTAGCTCATAAACCTACCACCCCACTCAAACAGCTCCTGATTAATTTAAAGGGCCTTGTACCAACAACCAACCGAACAAAGGTCATATACAAAATACCCTGCAAAAACTGTAACGAACATTACATTGGACAGACGAGCAGGAAACTAGCCACCAGGATACATGAGCACCAACTAGCCACCAAAAGACAGGGCCAACTATCATTGGTATCCATATACATAGATGAAGAGAGGGAACTAGTTCAACTGGGGCAATACATCCATCTTGGGACAGGCTAAACAATGACAGAAAATTCCTAGAGGCCAGGCAATCAAACCAGAATTCCATTAACAAATATATAGATTTGGACCCCTTTACCAACCTCTCAGAAACAGAACTGGAAGTGATATCACCCACCACAACAGACCAAAACACAGAAATTGCAAAAAGGGCAGAACACCAACGCTTCACCGGAGGTTCACTGATGATGTTACCTAGCCGTGGCTGCGTGGGTTTCCTCCGGGTGCTCCGGTTTCCTCCCACAATCCAAAAATGTGCAGGTTAGGTGAATTGGCCATGGGAAATTGCCCGTAGTGTTAGGTGAAGGGGTAAACATAGGAGTATGGGTCTGGGTGGTATACGCTTCGGCGGGTCGGTGTGGACTTGTTGGGCCGAAGGGCCTGTTTCCACACTGTAAGTAATCTAATCTAATCTAAAAATCTACCAGTTCTTTGAGCAAATTTATAACCTAGGTTTGAAAATTGCCATCTGCAAAATGAAAGCAAAGTAGAACAAAAAGCAAACACACATCCAAAGTATGGAAAATAAAGATACCACCGTCACCGATTCTCCAATCGTTACCATTCTGGAGTTCAAAACGACCAGCAGATTCATTGCAAGAGTGCAGAAGTACAATGGGCATAGGAATGTTGAGGATGCTGTAGCAAGTACATTTCCGCTGGACTCCCATCAAGAAGACCTCTGAGGAACGTGAACACGTGTTCTCCCTTGGTCCAGATGACTCCTCCCAACAGCATTGAGAATGTTGGACATGATCCTGGAAAAATCAGTGCAGTTGTATGGAACCCTGTCTACTCTCAACATCAAGTCCTTTCAATAATAGGGCATAATTTTCAACATGGGAAACATTAACAAGATGAACTGATCAGAATGCAAGATGGTAGCAACAGCATCAGAGGCTGTGGTTGAGCTTCTGAAACCGTAAGGTCCAGGCTGGCTGTATCCCACCCACTCTCTCGCTCTGTCTCGCTATTTACAGTCTTATTCTTTCTCATTTCTTGTCTTCATCTTTTGACATCATTGGAAAGCTGGAGCATTGTCAGAGGGTGGTCAGTGGAACCGGTGGTGGCCGGAGCGAGGCCTGCTGACTCTCCAGGGCCAGAACCTGGCCTCTGGCACTGGCTGGGAAGGGAGCTGTGGAGTCGAAAAGTGTCATACTGGAAAAGCACAGCAGATCAGGCAGCATCCGAGGAGCGGGGGAGTCAACGTTTCAGGAAACAGGGAATGGGGATAACGTAGCCCGTTTATCAAATCATATCGAATTGCTACAGTGCAGGTAGAGGCATATCAAGTCTGCACTGACATTTGTGAAGAGTATCCCATACTAGCCCCATAACCCAACATTTAGTGCAGTTAAACTACCTAGCCTGCACATCGCTGCATTCTACAAGGCCATTTAGCATGGCATTTAACTTCCACATCGTTGGGGGAGGAAACCAGATCACCCAGAGAAAACCCACACAGACACAGAGTATGTGCAAGCTCCACACGGAGCTGGAATTGAACCCCAGTCCCTGATTCTGTGAGGTAGCAGTGCCAACCACTCTGCCAACATTCCACCCTGCCACAGTGCCAGGCAGTGACTAGCAGGGTCCCAGAAGGATCAGTATTTCGATCCAAGTTATTCCCGACATATATAAATGATCAGGCTGAGGGAAGCAAATGCCACATTCCCGACTTCGCTGACAACACAAAACCAGTGTGGCTGTGAGTTGTAGGGAGGAAAATAGGTAACAAGTGATTCGGACATGTCGAGTGAGTGGACAAAGAATGTGTGAATGTGTGAAGTACAACGTAGCAAACGTGAAGTTATAAACTTCGGTTTGTAAACAAAAACAGAATGGAAGAGTGCTATTTAAATGCAGGTAAAAGTTCGGAAGTGTTGATACACAAAGCACTCCAGTGTCTTTGTACACCAGTCACTGAAAGCAGACAGACACATGCAGTGAGCAAGAGGAAGGCAAATGGTAGATTGGTCTTCATTGCAAGAGTAAAAAGCCTATCCAGGTGATAGTCTGAAAGGTTTATTTGAAAGTATAGGCTTTCGGAGCGTTGCTCCTTCATCAGCTAGCAACCTGAGGAAGGAGCAGCACTCAGAAAGCTGGTACTTCCCAATAAACCTGTTGGACGATAACCTGGTTTTGTGTGGTTTTTAACTAAATTATTAAGATGAGGAAATATTTTCCATGAAAAGAGAATTGAACTTATAGAGGTCCCTACCATGGAAATCTGTGGAGATCAAGTTACTGAATATATTCACAGAAAGAGGCAGATAAATGTTTGAATTTTAAAGCTACATGGGGAGAAAGCAAGAATGTAGAATGTGATTGAGGATCAGCTCTGATTACATTGAATGGCAGAAAAGGATCAAAGAGTCGCTATCGCTTCAAGCTTAAAATTTCAGTGTTTCAGGATGTTGATCACCGATATCACCGTTTGTCCTATGGGAATGCAAGAGGTTTCTAAATAGCATTTATGTCCTTTGGTGGTGTCTGGTTAAAACTTGGCATGTTTATCTCTGACCCTGGTTTGACTCCAGTTCAGAAAATGAATCATTGCTCATTTAAGAACTGTTCAAATCGCTGAAAATATTGGAGGGCTCTTGTGTCACATGGCAATGGCTGTACATTGAGCCAATTATACTGGCTTCAAGTCCCATTACGGATGTATGCAATGTATGTAACATGGATATTCCAGGAGTGATGCAACCGGGCAAACCACTCAGTTTTAAACAAAACAGATTCACAAGAGTATCACATGAAACACAAACAAAAGAGAAGAGTACAGAATAACCCAACTAAGCAGACTATACCAATATAATGATGCTGTTACAAATACTTGCAACAATGCCCATAAACACCGCTTGGCACAAAAGGCAAAATCAAATACATGGTCTTGGCGGAGAGATGTCAGAGAGAGGAGGGTCAGCATGGACCTGCTTCTTTGGGTCCAGCAGTTTTTCAACACTATTGCTAGAGTCATGGAGTCATAGAGATGTACAGCATGGAACCAGACCTTTTGGTCCCTGCCAGCACCCGGTACATATCCTTCCAAACTCTTCCTATTCATATACCTATCCAAATGCCTTTTAAATGTTGCAATTGAACCAGCCTCCTCCACTTCCTCTGGCAGCTCATTCCATATACGTACAATCCTCTGCATGAAAAACTTGCCCCCTTAGGTCTCTTTTATATCTTTCCCCTCTCATCCTAAACCTATGCCCTCTCGTTCTGCACTCCATGACCCCAGATAAATAGGATTTGAGTGATAGGGAGAGGCTGAACAGGCTGGGGCTGTTTTCCCTGGAGTGTCGGAGGCTGAGGGGGTGATCTTATAGAGGTTTACAAAACTGTGAGGGTCATGGATAGGATAAATAGACTTTGTCTATTTATCCTATCCATGACCCTCACAGTTTTGTAAACCTCTATAAGATCACCCCCTCAGCCTCCGACACTCCAGGGAAAACAGCCCCAGCCTGTTCAGCCTCTCCCTATCACTCAAATCCTCCAGCCCTGGCAACATCCTTGTAAATCTTTTCTGAACCCTTTCAAGTTTCACCTCTTTCCGATAGGAAGGAGACCAGAATTGCACGTAATATTCCAACAGTGGTCTAACCAATGTCCTGTACAGCCGCAACATGACCTCCCAACCACTGTAATCAGTACTGAAAATGTGTTGCTGGAAAAGCGCAGCAGGTCAGGCAGCATCCAGGGAACAGGAGAATCGACGTTTCGGGCATAAGCCCTTCTTCAGGAATCCAGCATCTGCAGACCTCACTTTCTCCACTGTAATCAATACTCTGACCAATAAAGGAAAGCATACCAAATGCCTTCTACATTATCCTATCCACCTGTGACTCCACTGTCAAGGAGCTATGAACCTGCACTCCAAGGTCTCTTTGTTCAGCAAGACTTTCTGGGACCTAAACATTAAGTGTATAAGTGCTGCTAAGATTTACTTTCCCAAAATGCAGCACCTCGCACTTACCTAGACTATACCTCCTCCCACCCTGACCCTGTAAAAACGCCATCCCATATTCCCAATTCCTTCGCCTTCGCCGCATCTGCTCCCAGGAGGACCAGTTCCAATACCGAACAACCCAGATGGCCTCCTTCTTCAAAGACCGCAATTTCCCCCCAGATGAGGTTGATGATGCTCTCCACCGCATCTCCTCTACTTCCCGCTCCTCTGACCTTGAACCCCGCCCCTCCAATTGCCACCAGGACAGAACCCCACTGGTCCTCACCTACCACCCCACCAACCTGCTGATACATCGTATCATCCTTCGTCATTTCCACCACCTCCAAATGGACCCCACCACCAAGGATATATTTCCCTCCCCTCCCCTATCAGTGTTCCAGAAAGACCACTCCCTCCACGACTCCCTCGTCAGATCCACACCCCCCACCAAC
>NC_057748.1:23458343-23464985 GCF_004010195.1 Chiloscyllium plagiosum | reverse complement strand
GAGTCTGAGACGGTCCAGGTAAATTTGAGGTCGGGGTGGAAGATGTTAGTAAAGTGGATGAACTGTTCAACCTCCTCGTGGGAGCATGAGGTAGCGCCGATACAATCCCAACCCTCGGACTCAGCACCGCCTTCTTGACCTGCAATCTTCTTCCCGACCTCTCCGCCACCACCCCCTCTCTGGCCTATCACCCTCACCTTAACCTCCTTCCACCTATCGCATTCACAATGCCCCTCCCCCAAGTCCCTCCTCCCTACCTTTTATCTTAGCCTGCTTGGCACACCGTCCTCATTCCTGAAGAAGGGCTTATGCCCGAAACGTCAATTCCTCTGCTTCTTTGATGCTGCCTGACCTGCTGCGCTTTTCCAGAAACACATTTTTAAGTTCTGTGAGATCTAACCTTGTTCACCAGTCTCCCATGGGGAACCTTGTTGAATGCCTTACTGAAGTCCATATAGATCACATTAACTGCTCTGCCCTCATCAATCCTCTTTGTTACTTCTTCAAAAAAACTCAATCACGTTTGTGAGACATGATTTCCCACGCACGAAGTGGGGAGTATTCCATGAAGAGCATGGAAAGGCTGTTGGAGTGAGGAACTGAGTTATTTGCCATTGTATTGTTCGCTGCTAATTTGCTGTTGGAGCCACTAAATTTATATGCTGAGTCCAGCTGAGTTTCTGATTAATGGTAACACTCAGGGTGTTAATAGTGGGTGATCCAGTGATGGTGATATCATTGAATGTCAAGGGGTGGTGGTTAGATTTTCTCTTATTATTGAGCGGCATTGCCTGACCTTGAATGGTACTTGCTATTTGTCAGCCCAAGCCTGCAGACTGTTATATTAAGTGATGGATGGCTTCAGTTTCTGAGGAGTTGCAAATGGTGCTGAACATCTTTCAATCATCAGCAAACATGAAAAATTCTGACCTTTTGATGAGGAGATGGAAATTGATGAAGCAGCTGAAGATGTAAGAAGCCACCCTGAGGAAATCCTGCAGTGATGGCCTGAAGCTGAGCTTACTGACCTCCAACAACCAATTCCCGCCTCAGGCGACTGACTGTATGGAGTTTGCACATTCTCCCCGTGTCTGCGTGGGTTTCCTCCGGGTGCTCCGGTTTCCTCCCACAATCCAAAGATGTGCAGGTCAGGTGAATTGGCCATGCTAAATTGCCCGTAGTGTTGAGTAAGGAGTAAATGTAGGGGTATGGGTGGGTTACGCTTCGGCGGGTCGGTGTGGACTTGTTGGGCCGAAGGGCCTGTTTCCACACTGTAATCTAATCTAATCTAATCTAAACCACCACTATCCTCCAACATGTCAGGTATGACAGCTATGTGGAGAGTTTGTCCTCTGATAGCATATGATTCTAGTTTTGCTCAGGTTCACTGATGCCACACTCAGTGGAACGTGGCCTTAATACAAAGGGCCATCATTCTCACCTCATTTTTTAAAATTCATTCCAGAGATAAGGGTTAGACCCAAAGGGCAGTTCAAAGTGGACTATATAGCTGTTACCCTAGAGTCACGTGTAGGCCAGATGAGGTAAGATTGGCCGTTTCCTTCCCTAAAGGGCATTTGAGAATCAGAAGCATTTCCTTCCAACAGTCGACATTGGTTTTATGATCTTCATTAGACTCCTAATTCCAGATTGTTTTACCAAATTCAATTTCCACCATCTGCCTGACAGAGTTCAAAATCACATTCCCAGAGTATTTTCTGGGTCTCTGCATTAACAGTGCAACAATAATGCAACTAGGTCATCACCTCCCCTGCAGCCTCACCTCTACTTTTCAGCTGTATTACCCATTTTTGAACCAAGGCTGTAATGAGGTGAGGATCTGTGTGACCCTAGGCAGAATTCAAATTAGGCATCACTGAGCAGATATTGATGAGCAGGTACTGCTTGATAGCACTGTTCATAACACAGGTCATGATCAAGAGTAACTCATGATCGAGAATAATCTGATTGGATGAAAATTGCTGGATTGGATTAATCCTGCGTTTTTCAAGACAGACAAGGTTTTGCTACATTAGGAGTTGAATGTGTGTTGCCCTTTTAAGAGAGTGAATCAGGTGACCTGGACACGGGAGCGAGGTGAAGTCTAAAACTGATTGTGGGCATGAGAGATGTTACAAGACTCCCAGGTCTGCCCTGAAGCTCTTACTCTATGCTACACTATCCCCACCCCCACCCTCCTCTAGCTTATCTCTCCACGCTTCAGGCTCTCTGCCTTTATTCCTGATGAAGGGCTTTTGCCCGAAACGTCGATTTCGAAGCTCCTCGGATGCTGCCTGAATTGCTGTGCTCTTCCAGCACCACTGATCCAGAATCTGGTTTCCAGCATCTGCAATTATTGTTTTTACTTGAGAGATGTTCTGTCTACTTTGTGTTCTACTTATGGTTCTGTGTGAACCACAAATATAATAACTGGAGATGAGAATGCAGTATGGCCCACAGAATCTGAGTATGGTTTGTTTGGCAGAAGCAAAGACGTCCTCCAGAACTTTGGTAATAACGCAGGATTGTAACATGAGATTACAATTGTAAGATTGTGAACGGGTGGGCACTTTTGCCAGAATTTGCCCCATTATAACTTAAGTCAGGGAATGGGTCTCTCAAGGAGACAATTCAGAGGGCAATGCCTAAGCCAGCTCGGGTGTGAGGAGGAATCAGTCAGGCCCACAGGAGAGATTAAAGGTCCACACTCAGTAGAGTTTTGCTTAAACATCCCGTCGGGACGTGGTGAAACTAATCATTTTTGGATTCTTCACAAAATATAAGAGAAGCAAGTTCAAATGGCAGTGAATACATGTGTAGTGTTGTCTTTGAATCCCGAACAGATTTATAGGAAACAGTTCAGAGGAGTGCCATTGAAGCCTGCCAAAATTACTTCACAAACATATCCAGAACAACTGGTGCTGTTAAAGGTCTATGTACTGGTTAAAATACAGCTGAGGGAACAGCATGCCTCTGTATGTCATGATATTTAGACACTCCTGGTTACACAAATTAAAGTTAATTTAGGGCATAGTTAATAGGGTCGGGTACGTTTTGGTGCTGCCCTTTTGGCACTGATCATTTGGCCCCGCCGTTTTGGCTCTAAACTGTTTTAGCGCTCATTACTTTGGTGCTGAGCTGTTTTGGCACCAATTCAGAATAAAAAAAAGTCTTGTTTGGTTAAAGAAGAGAGGATGACTAACAACCCGATGTAATTTTCTCAACTAGCAAAAGATGATAGTCAAAGCTGTAATGGCCTGCTGTAGACTCAAATCTCGTTTTGTAATCATTTTCTTATTTAACAATTGTTAATGGTCATCTACTGCCTTGATGATACTTAATACAATTTTCTTTCTATTTTCTTGTAGCGCCCATACCAGAAATGGCTGAAAACATTCTAAGCAAGAGAGACAAACCAAAATTTTTACACAATGGTTACCTATATGTATTGGTGCCAAAACAGCTCAGCGCCAAAGTAATGAGCGCCAAAACAGTTTAGAGCCAAAACGGCAGGGCCAAATGATCGGCGCCATAAGGGCAGCACCAAATAGTCCCATTCCGTGGTTAATAGACAGGTCTCAAAACGAATTCGCAATAGGTCTTTAACAAGTATTAAGATGTCTTCAAAGGAATCCTGGGTCAAAAGAAAGGAATAGAAATCAAACTTCAGTTGAGGCAAGAGGCTTATCCAATGAATCTGAAGGCATGTACAGTACTTCATGCAATCCGCCCAAAGTGGAAGGCAGAACTGGAATGACTGGTGAAGATGGGAGCATTGGAACCGGGAACGACCAATAGCTGGAGGAGAAAGTGAGGACAGCGGATGCTGGAGATCAGAGCTGAAAAAGGGCTCATGCCCGAAACGTAGATTCTCCTGTTCCTTGGATGCTGCCTGACCTGCTGTGCTTTTCCAGCAACACATTTTCACCACCAATACCTGACCACTCCAATCATTCCTTTCTTCAACGCAGAAGGCACAGTGAGGATTTGTGGCATCTTTTCAGTTCAGAGTCAACTCAGGCCTGTGTGAGGATCAATTCCCACTTCCACTCATTGAGGACCTCTTCAGTGGACTGGTTGGGGAAAAGGAATCCTCAAAAATGGATCTGTCATATTCCTGATCACAGCTGGGAATCATGAAGGAGTCCCAGCCACCACTGATGACAGTGTCACCCCGGGACAGTTCTGCTGCAAGCAACTTCCATTTGGTATTATGTGAGCACCATGTCTGTTTGAGAAGGTAATAGGACAAATTGTGAGTGAATAGTAGGGTGCCCAGCATTATTTGGCTGAAAGTTTGGTTATTAGATTGTCTGAAAATAATAATTTGAGCAATGTATAAGACACCCTGAAAAGGTTGCAGAAGCATGGCCTCCAAGTAAAATGGGAGAAATGTGAGTTTTCTTTTAAATGACGTCATCGAGTATCTGGCCATAAACCGATGGTGATGGACTGCACAAAGTGCTGAAGAAAATGGAAATTGTCATCAAGGTACCTTTATGAGTGAAAGTGTCTCAGTTGGGATCGCTCTAGTGACTTGTAGTTACTGTGGCAAATTCCTGCCTGATTTGGCAACCCTGCATCAGTTTCTGGGTAAATGGTGGCTTTATCGAAATGGACCTAGGAATGTGAAGGTGCTCACTGAGAGGGAAAGCAGTGTTGCTTCATTTCGACCCAATGTTGCCACTGAAGTTGACATGTGATGTGTCGCCCTATGGGGTTGGCACTGTCCTGTCACACATCTTGCTGAATGGAGAGGAAAGGCCCATTGTATTCACATCGACATCACTGACGATAGAGGATAATTATGACCAAGTGGAAAAGGAAGGATTGGGAAGTGTTAAGATGTACAGTCATGTCTTTTATGGCAGGCTGCTGACAGACCACAGGCCACTAACCTTCATTTTTGACCCATACATAGGAATACTGTTAATGGCAGCAGCACGCCTGCAGGGATGGGCACTGGTTCTGTCAGCCTACTTCATGTGAGATCAGGAATCAACAGTTAGTGAAGACTGGCAAGGCAGATGCTTTGTCAAGGTTAGCACTGCCAGAAAATGTTCTCGTCTGCAACTTACAAAATTGTGCACTGTTGCTCAGAAGACAAGATACTGGTGTTTGTGAGTCAGGTGTAGAACGCTACTCAGAATGATCAGGTCTTGAAGTAGCAATGGGCTTTTTCCTGGGAGGAAGGACTTGTCATAGAAACCACTCAGAATTAAACCCTTACCTGTCCAGTAGGTGGGAATTGTCCATATCAGATAATGTGTGGAATGAGAGTTGTTATCCCTTCCCAATTAAGAGGATTGGTGCTGGAACAAGTGTACCCAAGGGCACCTCAGCGTGGTATGAATTAAAGAAATGGCCAGGAGCTCCTTTTCCTGGCAGACAATGGAGTCCAAGACTTGAGGAGAAAATGGGGTAATGCCAATTTTGCGCATTAGTAAGGAAGCTGCTGACACTGTTATCGCTTCACCAATGGGAATGGTCTCAATCAACATGGCAGTGGATTTGTGTCGATTTTGCAGGACCAGTAGAAGGACAGATGTTACTTGTGGTCGCAAAGTACTCATTCCGGTTGTCTGGAAGTGGCAGCCATGAGGTCAGTATCAGCAGAAGCAATGGTGCACCAACTGCAAGAAATATTTGCCAGGTTCAGGAGCTCAAGACAATTCATGAGTGCCAACAGTCTACAGATTCTGATTCAACTTTCAAGGAGTAACTGAAGACTCACTGAGTCAGACAATTGAGGTCAGCAACAAATGACCAGTTGGATAAATTTGCATAAATCTTGAAGAAACTTTTAAGGCCTCTCAAGGGGAGGGTTCACTAGCATGGCAATTCAAAAAGTTCCTCAGCAATTACAGGAACATGACACATACGATGACGCACAGTTGCTAGTGTCCTTAATGTTCTACTGCGAGCTGAGAACCACATTTGACTTAGCACACCCAGCAGAGACCAGAGAGGTGGTTGAGTGAGATCGAGAATGGCCGCTGGTCAGAAGGGCGGGAACTCATTGTCAACTATATTCCAAAAAGGAAAAAGGAGAGTGTTTTCACCTGGAATTATATATTTGTTGACAAATGGATCCCAGTGGTGGAGTAGCTGAATCAGAGCTTTTAGAGCAGATGAGGAAGAAATCCTGGGCTGAGAAGTGGCAGACGGAGTTCAACCTGCAAAGCGTGCAGTGATTCACTTTGGAAGGTCAACTTTGAATGCAGATCACAGGGTTAAAGGCAGAGGTGTACAAGATGATTAGGGGTTTAGATAGGGGCATTACGAGGGGGCACAGCTTCAAATTAAGGGGTGGTAGGTATAGGACAGATGTTAGGGGTAGATTCTTTACTCAGCGAGTCGTGAGTTCATGGAATGCCCTGCCAGTAGCAGTGGTGGACTCTCCCTTTTTATGGGCATTTAAACGGGCATTGGATAGGCATATGGAGGATAGTGGGCTAGTGTAGGTTAGGTGGGCTTGGATCGGTGCAACATCGAGGGCCAAAGGGCCTGTACTGCGCTGTATTTTTCTATGTTCTATGTTCTAATTCTTGGCGGTGTGGAGGAAGAGAGGGATCTTGGGACACATGTCCATATATCCCTCAAAGTTGTCACGCAACTTGAATAGGAGAAAGTGAGGTCTGC
>NC_057748.1:23455179-23458104 GCF_004010195.1 Chiloscyllium plagiosum | reverse complement strand
GGTGGGGAGAAAGTAGCATAGAGTACAATAGGTGAGTGGGGGAGGGGATGAAGGTGATAGGTCAGGGAGGAGGGTGGAGTGGATAGGTGGAAAATAAGATAGGCATGTAGGACAAGTCATGGGGACAGCTCTGAAGAAGGGCTTATGCCCGAAACATCGATTCTCCTGTTCCCTGGATGCTGCCTGACCTGCTGCGCTTTTCCAGCAACACATTTTCAGCACCCAACTTGAATAGGGATGTTAAGAACATAAATGGTGTGTTGGCTTTCATTCACCGGGGCGTTGAGTTTAAGAGCTGAGAGGTTATGGTGCAGCTTTATAAAGCCCTGGTTAGGCCACACTTGGAACATTGTGTTCAGTGCTGGTATCCTCCATTACAGATAGGATGTGGAAGCTTTAGAAAGGGTGCAGAGGATATTTACCAGGATGCTGCCTGGACTGGACAGCATGTCTTATGAAGAAATGTTGAGAGAGCTGGGGCTTCTCTGATTGGAATGAAGAAGAATAAGAGGTGACTTGATAGAGGTGTACAAGATGTGAGAGGCATAGAAACAATGGATAGCGAGAGACTTTTTCCCAGGGCAGAATTGGCTATCATAAGAGGCATCAGTTTAAGGTTTTTGGAGGAAGGTTTAGGGGAGATGTCAGAGATCAGCTCTTTAAACAGAGAGTGATGGGTGTGCGGAATACACTGCCAGCAGTGGTAGTAGAGTCAGATACATTAGGGACATTAAGTGACTCTTGGGTAGGCACATGGATGATAGTAAATGAAGGGTGTGTTGGTTAGTTTGATCTTGGAGTAGGATAAAAGGTCGTCATAACATCGAAGGCCAAAAGGCTTGTACTGTTCCATGGTCTATGTTCTAAATGGTGTGGAGGAGACATGTGGAGCAGCTGATCACCACACATCAGCAGCAAGTAGAGGACCCTCCGAATACTGAGCTGGACCAGATGGAACCAGTGATGTCAATCAAGTCATGTGTCTCTGAGCCAGGGTTGGCCATACACAAAGAGGTGATAATAGCAGTGTCACAGGCTAACAGCAGCCAATCAAAGAGGGCCATTTCTGCGGAAAAACAGGAGCTTCTGAAAGCCCCGGAGACTGCACTAGAAAAGCTTTCTGAGACATGGAGAACCTCTTCCAGGAATCGCTAACCCCCTGCAAGACTGATCATCTGAATGTAGACGATGGAAGGATCATTTACTATTTCCAATATTTTTGTCAATATTTCCAACATTCCTATGTCAGGAACAATTCCTGTATGGAATAGTTAGAATTGCTGGATGCACAACATGTATGTTATATAACGAGACATACAGAATTACCTAGAATTTGTAATGTAATCAGCTGTCTGTGTATCCATGTTCTGTAAGCTTTCACAGAAATTTCTGGATTCCTTTTCTCCTGACGTTAACATTATGTCACATAGAGACATTCTGTTCATTGTTCCAGGTCATTACATTATATTACAGTGACATTAAATGTAGAACCACTGCCTCATACATGCATAAGTTGAATGTCAACTTTGTTTCTGTGGTATCTACCACTGTTCTTAAATTTTCTGAGTGAGCCTGAGCTTTCAATGCTGTTTGTTTAAAAGAAAGTTTCAGAATCAGTCAGATTTCTAATTTTGGATCAGAATATTTTCAATATTTTCAAACAAACGGCTGTCTACGTAAAATCTTTCCAAATATAAATCACACATGAACTTGGATGTGGTTGTTCTGTTGTGTGCAATGTGTCCAGTGTCCAGCTGCTGCAGGGAGGGACAGTTTTCATTCCCTATGGGAATACAGTGTGATTATTGACTGGAACTGAATAACCTTCGGAGTTGGATAGTAAGTGTTGACCCTGTGATTTTGATCATGCTGATTGGCTCTCATTACGCTGTGTTAGAGGGTACACATCTTCAGATACTGTACTGGCCAATATGTATGTGGAGGAAGCTAAACCAATTGAAGGAATAATTCACATTTGAAGATCTAATGAATTGTTTTGTGTCCAGCCCTTAAACTCTAGGATATGGTTATGGGACATGCTTTCTTGCAGCATCATGTTCCATGATTAACTTATCCTGAGCATGAGGAGATGGGGAGATGGCCTCAGTTGGTGAAGTCACAGCTGGGTACAGAGTGCTTGGTTTAATACACTAAGCTGTTGAACAGAGATTTAGTCGGTCATTCCAATGTGGTGTAGCAAATTCAATATTAAACTCAGTATTCTGTTTGTTCAGTATTACATAAGAGCACAAGATATAGGAGCAAAAATTAGGCCATTTGGCCCATCAAGTCTTTCCACCTGTGCGGGTGTCCTGGAGATGTTCCCATGGCTGATCAGTTTCTTCAACCCCATTCTCCCACTTTCTCCCTGGAACATTTGATACCCTTGACTGCCAAGAACCTATCCAATCTTGTTGAAAGGTACCACATATATTCGTGTATAGGTCGATCTCATGTATACATAACCCCTTACTTTTGACCAAAAAATCTCGTATTTTCCATATATCTCATGTATAAGTAAACTCTAGACCTTCACAGTTATAGATTAACATTTATGAGTCAGTGTGCCTGTCCGTTGTGCTCCGATCCAGTTTTCCAGTCTGCTGGCTGTATCATGCCATTACAGGTCTTCCAGTCAGCCAGCTGTCAAGCTCCACTCCAGCTTTTCAGAATTACTGTAATGGTATAACAGATTCTGGATTAGTGGTGCTGGAAGAGCACAGCAGTTCAGGCAGCATCTGAGAAGCAGTAAAATCGACGTTTCGGGCAAAAGCACTTCATCAGGAATAAAGGCAGAGAGTCTGAAGCGTGGAGAGGTAAGCTAGAGGAGGGTGGGGAGAAAGTAGCATAGAGTACAATACGTGAGTGGGGGAGGGGATGAAGGTGATAGGTCAGGGAGGAGGGTGGAGTGGATAGGTGGAAAAG
>NC_057748.1:23447513-23454894 GCF_004010195.1 Chiloscyllium plagiosum | reverse complement strand
GAGGGTGGGTTGTAGGGGGGCATGGACCTGACCAGATAGTCATGGAGGGAACAGTCTTTGCGGAAGGCGGAAAGGGGTGTGGAGGGAAATATATCCCTGGTGATGGGGTCTTTTTGGAAGTGGCGGAAATGTCAGCGGATGATTTGGTTTATGCGAAGGTTGGTGGGGTGAAAGGTGAGCACCAGGGGCGTTCTGTCCTTGTTAAGGTTGGAGGGGTGGGGTCTGAGGGCGGAGGTGCGGGATGTGGACGAGATGTGTTGGAGGGCATCTTTTACCTGTAATGGTATAACAGTACAGGCGACCGCGATATGTATTGGTTTCAGAAACCCAAGGTTTACTGCGGCCCATATACATTACAGGAAACGTTCCAAAACCAGGGAGCGGGAGTTGCTCCATTATATTTATTTGGGTGATAAATATTCATCCCCTCGAAAACAATACCTTGTGTATACTTCGGCTGCCTAATTTCAGACTTTAAAAATCTTCAAAATTTGAACGAGACACGAGTGTATACGGCACTCAATGAAGTGGCCTCCACAACTTTCTGTTGCAATGAATTCCACAGATTCCCCACTCTCTGGCTGAAGAAGTTTCTCCTCATCTCTTTTCGAAAGGCTCTTCCCCTTACTCAAAGGCTGTGCCCTCGGCTCCTAGTCTCACCTGCCAATGGAAGAATCCTCCCAACATCCACTCTATCCAGGCCGTTCAATTTTCTGTACGTTTCAATGAGATCCCCTTTATCCTTCTAAACTTCAATGAGTATAGACACAAACACTTCTCATATGTTAAGCTTTTCATTTCTGGGATCATTTTCTTGAACCTTCCCAAGACTCGTGCCAGGGCCAAGACATACTTCTAGAGATATGGGGTCCAAAATTTATCACAATACTCTAAATGTGGTCTGACCAGAGCTTTAAAAAGGAGAGGGATGACAACGTTGCACTTACTGACTTCACCTGCACATTTATCCGAAGAGAAATCTGAACTAGGAGTCCCAAGTCCCTTTGTACTTCAGATTTCAGAATTTTAACCCCATATAGAAACTAGGCCACGCCTCTGTTCATCCTACCAAGATGCATGATCTCACACCTTCCCAGGCTGTATTCCATCTGAAACTACTTTGCCCACTCTCCTAACCTGTCTCAATCCTTCTGCAGCCTCCCTGCCTCGTCAATACTACCTGCCTCTCCACCTATCTTTGTACCATCTGCAAATGTAAACAGAATGTCCTCAGTTCCTTCATCCAGATCATTAATGCATAAAACAAAAAATTGTGGGCCAACACTGACCCTTGGGGAACTCCACTACTCATCGGCTCCCATCCTGAGTCATGAGCTGCCATTCATTCTTGAGTTCCCAAGGATGGGAGCCTGTTTTGATCTCAAAATGAGTCATCACTGTCTGCTGGATACATGCAGCAGCACTGGATTTATCACATCGTTTTGCTACTAGGCACAGCACACTAAATGTAACGTATGGCGATTAATATTAATTCCAATTGTATTTGAAATGAGGATGTCACTTATTGGAAAAACTTATGGGTCGAGACTGTGGTGCTGGAAAAACACAGCAGGTCAGGCAGCATCCCAGCACCACACACTCGAACCTGATCCCCAGCATCCGCAGTCCTCATTTCTCCAAGTTGATTTTAACCCTCCCAGAAAAGTTTTTGGGGCTGGTGGGATTGAGTGGAAAAGAAAGCATCACGATGCTGCATGCTTGAAGAGCTGCAATCATTTAACTAACTTTGGATGTGCCACCCGAAAATCAATTACAAACATTTTTAAGGTATGAGATCCAAACATATACACAGGACATGAACGCGAAATCACCGCACCCCAATTCCGCATAATCCACTGCACTCCAGCCAAGTGTAAATGGATTACAGCGAGCAGCATGTGATACAGCTGGGAATTTACAGAATGTTTTGCAAGGTAAATACACGTGATGAGACAATCTTCACTCGCTACACATTCTACAAGCATTAGCTCAAGATTTCAAAGTATGGAACAATTGTTTGCAATAAAAGGGAATAATAAGAAAGTATGCTGCGATATGAATCATGTTAGTTTCTTTCATTTTGATTTTTTAAATATTTTAGCAAATACACTGAATGGATATTTCACACCATTCTTTATCTCGTCTCTGATTTTACTCTGGGTCCCTGCATAAATAAATGGATTAATGCAGGAGTTCAATAACTGAAGCATGTATCCACTTTGTTCGACAATAAATATCGGTTTGCCGCTATCAGACCCAGAGGAATAAGGAATATTCGCAATTCGGACGTAAAAGATTGTAACAAAATATAACAAATACAATAGGATGAATGTTCCTGAGATGCCAAAGAGTAAAGCAATGGACTTTCTTCGCTTCTCCATCTCTGGGTCACTCTGAGTCTCTCCATTGCCCTGAGTCCGGAGTCTCCTACGGGCTCGATTGGCTGCAAAATGTCACCTTCTTCGTGCAATATTTTACTTTCAGCTTTAGACAACATATGGCCACAAATCGATCAAAGGTGAAAGTGACCGTTAACCAGACAGAACTGTCAATGGCTGCAAAACTTAATGCATTGCGAACACTGCATACTGGTGTGATAGACAGGAAACTGAACTGGAAATAAATCACAGCAATACGGTTTAATATTACAACCGTGACCACGACCAGAAGATCTGTCGCTGCCATAGAGACAAGATAATATATGATATTTGTGGAGAGACCGCATCTTCCTCGAGATAAGATCACAATCACTGCCAGGTTAGCTACAATAGAAACAGATGGAGAGAACATAACAGGGATCAGCTAGTTGTCATTCTGACTCTGAGAACCAATCACCTGTTTCCTGGATTTTGCATTAACTTAAAAATGTTTAACTTAAACCTAAGTAGTTAGAAATCGGCAACATAACGAGCAATTGTGAGGTCGCCTTACACAGCTGAAAAGATTTATAATAAAACATTTTGGCAGAATAAAAAACAGTGAAATATTCTGAAGAAACTTTATGGAGAAAAGAAACACAGAAACTAACATCATGTTAAGACATTACATTAACAAGAAATGCAGAAAATGCTGGAACAAGGTAACAGCAAGTAAGGGAACACAGGTTTGGAGACGAAGAAGTATGAGATTACACTTCACAATCTGGATAAGAGTGTCCTTTTAAATAACTGTTCTGTCTTGAAAATGTTTCCATTCACCTTGCTCATAAATATCCCAAAACAACTCAAAGTGAATTAGCATTCTTCTGATTTTGAAGAGAACATTTGCACAGGATGCAATGAAAAATTGCATGACTTGACCATGACATATTTCAGCCATGCTGGGAGCTACTGATTTGCATCAGGTTATGAGAATACATTTAAAGAAATTGGCATTATTTTGCTTGGACAAAAGAATGCCAAGAGGAGATTTGATTGAGGTCTTCAAAATCACGAGTGGATTGAATAGAGTGTAGAGAGAGAAGCTGTTCCTGCTCATAAAGTAAAAAAGAACCAGACGACAGAGATTTAAAGTGATGTGCAAAAAAAGTAGGGATGAGTTGAAATCTTAGGATATGGAATGAATTTCCATGAAATGTGAAAAAGGCAAATACAATTTTTCCATTCAAGACAGCACTGAATGAATACGCGGGTAGGAGTGATATGTAAGGATATGGATGAAAAGACGGAGATTGACGCTCGGCAACCATGCTCATTTGATTAGCCAGTGGTGGCTTGATGGGTCAAATGATCTCTTTCCACATCATGACGATTCTGTAGTGTTACAATTTGGTCAAGTTTTGAATACTTAACATGGTGATAATTCAGCAAGAACAACATCTGCAAGGTTTGTGAAGGTTTGTAGTTCAGGTTGAGGTTTAGCGAGTAGCTTTGCTCGCTGAGCTGTAGGTTTGATATCCAGACGTTTCATTACCTGACTTGGTAACATCATCAGTGGCGACCTCCAAGTGAAGCAAAGCTGTTGTCTCCTGTTTTCTATTTATATCTTGCTTCACTTGGAGGTCGCCACTGATGATGTTACCTAGCCAGGTAATGAAACGTCTGGATATCAAACCTACAGCTCAGCGAGCAAACCTACACCCTAGAACATCTGTCTACAATTCATTGCCAATCACAACAAATTAAATTCCTGGTACTTCACCGATAACAACTTTATCAATAACGCAAATGCAGTTGCAATTACACTGTGTGTTGTCCTTAAATTCAACCACACTGACAGAATTAATATTACATGTTCAGACATTGTGATAACAGCAACGACATCATATGATGCTATTACAAATCGGGAAATTGACACAATAAAAGCAATGAATGTTACCAAATACATGAAGGCAGTATAACATTACAGGTGAGAAATTGCACAGACAATATGAAGAAATTGTACAATGAAAGCGGCGAAATGTCAAAAATGAGAAAAATTCAGACGTCACACGATACCAGGTTCTAGTCCAACAGGTACATGTGAAATCCCCAGCTTTCAGAGCGCAGTCCCCTCATCAGGTGCAGCAACCCCCCGAAACCTTGTGATTGCAAGTCAACCTGTTGGTCTATAACCTGGTGCCGTGAGTCTTCTGACTTTGCCCACCCCAGAAGACAAATTAATTTTGCATGAACCTCATTAGATTATCACCAGAAACCATCGGATAAATGTGGAATTAACACCGTTATTGTTCAAATGTGACACTAAAATTAATGAAACATTATACCAGTGAAATCAAATAAATTGATTCAGTGAATTATAACACATTTTAAATTAAACTGGAGAAATAGACAACTGCCGTGAAACGCACAGAAAAGAAACACCACTGATGAAATGCGTCGTGTAGCAGATACTAGATTAATACCATAGTCAGAAATTAATGAGATAATTCACCTGGAACTCCGATAGCAGCAAGGATGGGATAATAAATGACAAACACTGGACCTGTCGGTATCGTATGCATTTCTATCACACAAGTTGAGTATTTACTGCAGTTCCTGGGAAAGTGCTCACATTTATATCTGATGTCAGTCTCCTGGTAGTTAATTAGGGAGGTTTCATCATTACGAGCATTGAGTTTATTCTCAGAAACAAAGCTGTGAGCTAATGTTCACCTGTTGTTTATCTTTTGATGGAACGACTTTTTCTCATGTGCTGTGATTGTCTTCTAAAGGGAATCAAACGTGGATCGCAGAGTTACCCTGACAACATTGATGTTTAAGAAACAATACCAGCCTGCATAGTACCACTTAGTAAGTTGTAGGGGCGCTGTTCCTGACCAAGCATGATGAGTGAAATTTTTAAGAGTGAAACGAGATCATGTTCTCATTTCAGATCGCCCGCGCTACGAGTGCTCTCAGAAGAGTAATATGATTCCAAATTGCCCAATATATTTACTGTCGATCGCCTTTAATGTGCAGAGTTCCACTTCAGTGCTGTATATTTTCTGTACAGTTTGGAAGAAGCAACAAGACAAGGGAGTACACAATAAATGGGAGCAACTTGGGAAGCTCAGAGGAACAAAAATGAACTTTGGTTTCTTGTCCTTTGTTCCATGAGCATGGAAGGGCAGTGAAGAGGATAGTTAAGATCGCAGATAAGATGCTTACCTTTGTTAGTGGTGGACAGATTGTAAACGTATACAGGTAACGTGGAGCAGTACATAACTTTGGTTATGGCAAACTTTAGCTTTGAATATCCTGTATTATCACGTGTTTCCCTGAAACGATATAGTGAAAAGTATGTAACTTCGCTCGTGCACAAGTGCTCCTCACAGAATAAAATAAAAAATGATCATTTAAAGAGGCTTCAGCTTTTCCTTCTCCACTGCTCCAGCATATTGCTGCCAGAGACCTGCTCCTTCGATATGCCGTGACAAGTGCCCTGCTCTGGGCTTCCCAGTCCACGCCATGCCGTTGAGAGAGTGGCCAGCTTACTGTGTGCAGCATGGTTACCACCTTGTCGCAAGGATCCGGTTATGCTGGAGGGGTGTGCAAAGGAGATTTAGAAGGACTTTGCCCCTGATGGATTATTTCAGCTGTGAAGAGAGACCGGATAACCCCCAATTGTTTTCTTTGCAGTAGAAAATTTTGAGGGAGAACCTGATAGAGTAATTGACTAAGTACTCAGAGGCTACAGATCTATTGCAGCAGAATGGTCCTAACATGAGTAGTCATAGAGTCACACAACACAGAGAAAGGCCCTTCGGACAAAACTGGTCCATGTGGACAAAAATATCCAACCACACTAAGCCCATTTCCCCACTGGGTCCATATTCTTCTAAAAATTTCCGATCCATGTATTTGTCCAATTAGAGTCATCGAGTCCTACAGGACAGATTCAAACGCTTTGGCCCAAACTGGTCCATGCCGGCCAAAATGTTCTTCTGTTCTAACCCCATTTCCCTGCACTTGGTCGATATCATTTTAATCCTTTTCAATCCATGTATTTGTCCAAATGCCTTTTAAATGTTGTTAATGTACCTGCCCCAACCAATTCCCATCGCAGCTCATTCCATATGCATGCTACCTTCTATGCAGAAGCGCTGCTCCTCAGGTTCCCTTTTATTCTTTCCCCTCTAACTTTAAACTGATGCCCTCTCACCCTCGATTCCCCAACCTGGGGAAAAAGATAAGTTGCAGTCATCCTATCCATACCTGTCATGATCTTACACACTTCTATAAGATCTCCCATCACTCCTATACTCGAAAGAAAAATGTCCTAGCTTGTCCAACCTTTCCCTGCCACTCAGACCCTTCAGTTCTGGCAGCATCCTTGAAAATTTCTTCTGCACTCTTTCCAGTTTAATAAGATCCTTCCTTCAGCAAGAGGACCAAACAGAACACAATACTCAAAGTGACCTTACCAACATCCTTTACAACTTCTATACTGAGTGATCTGACTGATGAAAGCCAGTGTCCCAAGAACCATTTTTACTGCCCTATCTACCTGAATTCCACTTTTGGAGAGCTATGCACCTGAACTCCAAGGTCCTTCTGTTCCACTACACTTCTTAAGGCCCTACCATTCACCATAAAGCTCCTACTTTGATTTGAGTTTTCAAAATGCAAGACCTCACTCTTATCTATATCAAAATCTATTTGCCATTTCTTGGCCCATTTCCCCAGATGATCAAGGTCTTTCTGCAATATTTGACAACCTTCCTCACTGTCCAGCATACTACCTATTTTAATGTCATCTAAAAACTTACTAACCATGCCTTGTACATTTTATCCAAATCATTGATTACAGATCACAAGCAGCAATGGGCCTAGCAATAACGTCTGAGGAACTCCACTAGTCACAGACCTCCAGTCTGACAAGAATCCGTCCACTTTTATCCTCTGCTTCCTACCATCGAAGGTCAACATTTAAGTGAAGTTTAATGCAAATAGCAATAATT
>NC_057748.1:23439586-23445179 GCF_004010195.1 Chiloscyllium plagiosum | reverse complement strand
CACATAGATCTAGATGTCATCTATCAACCCCTCAGAAAATGAACAGGAAATGACATCACCACAAACCGCAGGAACCCCATCCAGGAGAAAGATATAAATAGAAAGCAGGAAACAACAGCTGCTTCACTTGGAGGTCGCCACTGATGATGTTATCTAGCCAGGTAATGAAACGTCTGCATATCAAACCTACAGCTCAGCGAGCAAACCTACACCCACTGATGGCATCACAGTAGTCAGGGTTAACGTAAAGTAACAGGGTAGGGGAATGTGTCGGGGGTGGAATACTCTTCGGAGGGTTGGCTTGGACTTGTTGGGCCAAATGTCCTGTTTTCACACTGTTGGGATTCTATAATAGACTAGCTCCAGCCAGCAACAATTGGAAACCAAACATCAAATTTCCATGGACCGGAAGGAAATTTAAAGTTCAGTTTTGTCTTTTCCTACCGAAACAAGCCAGAGACATATAGAATTCGAGGTGAAACAATCATTTACTTGTAATTCTTTCAACCGATTACACTGTAATCTCTGTTTGGTCAAATCCTGTGAGTCCCAGCAACCCATTTGTCAATCTCCACCCAATTCAAAACCACATATGAAGGTATTGTATCCAACAACATTTCTGGGGTTTGACAACACATGGGCAGTAACACCATGGACCTATGTGGAACAATTAGCTGTAGATGGAGCCAACATGTTCTCGAACTGAAGCAATGCTCAGACGTATTGGTCCATGTTAAAAACATTGGCCAAGTACATCCTGTTCACACAACAACAATAACAACAATAAAACAGAAATTGAATCAACCTGATTGGTGGAAGAGTGACCTTACACAGAAATAAACTCACACTAACTCTCATTCTGAGTTTAATCGCAGGCATTATTTCCTGACATATTTTAGGCGCTGAGTCAGTTGTGGAAACCTATTAGATTCTAACATTATCTAGCATTCGGAATCCCATAATGATTTGTTCAGACTCGTTTTCAGTTACAATCCACTTTGAGCCTCTTCACCAATGAATTTTCATGCATCAAATTGTCAGATATGCAACAAATAAGTACGGCTGAAGAAAGACAATTTGCAGAAAGACAAAAATTGTCCACGGTCCATCTCCTTTTCCCAGCAATGGCAAACATGGAGACGATCACTGATCACTGCACTGGTTTGTGGGTTTTTTTAAACCAGACAGTGACACGCCTTATTTTCATAAAATTCTTGTGTCATCTGACAAGGAAAATGTGAATCAGGTACTGGTTTGAAAATTGCCATCTCCAAAATGAAAGCAATATAGAATAAAAAGCAAACACACATCCAAACTATTGAAATTATATATACCACCATCGCCGAATCTCCAATCATTAATACTTGTATTATGGAGTCCAAATTAACGAGCAGATTCATTGCAAGAGTGAAGAAATACAATGGACATACATTGGACTCCCAACAAGAAGACAGGTGAGGAATGTGAACACATGTGCTTCCTTGGGCCCGATGACTCCAGTCCCAACAGCATTGAGAATGTTGGACATGATCCTGGAAAAATCAGTGCACTTGTACAGAGCCCTGTTCACTCTAAACATCAAGTCCATTCAAAAATGGCGCATAATTTTCAACATGGGAAACATTAACTGTTCAGAATGCAAGATAGCACCAACAGCATCGCAGGCTGTGGGAGGGCTTCTGAGACTGTAAGCTTCAGGCCAGTTATATTCTTCTGTCTGTCTCTATCTTTATCTTTCTCGTTTCATTTGTTTATCTTTTGACATTGTTGGAAAGCTGCAGCGTTGCCGGAGGGTGATCAGTAGAAGCAGTGGTGGCTGGAACGAGGTCTGCTGACTCTCCAGGACCTGAACCTGGTCTCTGGTTCTTCCTGGGCAGAGGGCTGTGGAGACAAAAGTGTAGCGCTGGAAAAGCAGAACAAGTCAGGCAGCATCCAAGGAGCAGAAGAGTTGGGTTTCAGGAAACAGAGACCTCTATCTGCACTGTAGCCCATTTACAAGTCTTATAGAATTGCTACAGTGCAGATAGAGGTCATTCGAATCTGCACCGACACTTGCGAAGAGCATCCCATACTAGCCCCATAATCCCACATTTAGTGCAGTTCAACTACCTCGACAGTACATCACTGCATTCTACAGAGCAATTTCGCACAGAATTTAACTTCCACTCTTTGGTGGGAGGAAACCAGAGCACCCAGAGAAGACCCACACAGACACAGAGTATGTGCAAACTCCACTCAGAGCTGGAATTGAACCCAGTCCCTGACTCTGTGAGGTAGCAGTACCAACCGCTCTGCCAATCTTCTACCCCTGCCACAGTGTGTATACGGAGTAGGCCGATGGTGGCGGTGCTGAGGTGACTTGGGACATTGCCGACAGCTGAAAAGGGGAATGCTAACCCAGGATCTTACCAAAGTATGACTGCAAGGGGACTCAGTCTGAAGTCCATATCAAGGAAGAACAATATTTCCGACATCCCTATGTCAGGAATACTGCCTGTATATAATATTTAGAATTACTGGATGCATGACATGCATATTGTATAACTATACCTATAGAATTAACAATAATTTGTAATGTAATCAGCTGTTTTTATATTCATGTTTTGTAAGTTTTCACGGAAATTTCTGGATTTCTTTGCTACTCGCACATTCATAAGTTGATGTCAACTTTGTTTCTGTGGTATCTCCTATTGTTCTCCAATTCTCTGAATGACTCTATGCTCTACTGGGCTTTCAACACTGCTTGTAAAAAAAGAGTCAGAATCTGTCAGATTTCTGATTCTGGATCAGAATACTTTCAAACAAATTGCTGTCTGTGTAAAATCTTTCAAAATATAAATCACGCATGAACTTGGATGTGGTTCTTCTGCTGTGTGCAATGTGTCCAGTGTCCAACTGCTTCAGGGAGGGGCAGTTATCATTCACCACGGGAATACAGTGTGATTATTGACTGGAACTGAATAACCTTAGGAAGTGGATAGTCAGCATTGACCCTGTGACTTTCATCATACTGATTGGCTGTCACAGAGCTGTGTCACAGGGTACACATCATATACTGTATTGGCCAATACGTTATGTGGAGGAACTTCAATCAATTAAAGCAATAGTTCATATTTGAAGATCTATTAAATTGTATTGTCTTCAGCCCTTAAAGTCTCGGATATGTTTTTTGTGGACAGACAGTGACATGCTTTCTTGCAAGAGTAAGATTTATTCTGATCATGTGGAGTTGAGGAGATGCCTCAGTTGGTTGAAGTCACAGCTAGATAAAGAGTACACTAAACTGTTGAGCAAACGATTTAGTACATCATCCCAATGTGGTATATCACATTCAATATTAAACTCGGTGTTCTGTAAGTTCAGTATTCCATAAGACCACAAGACATAGGAGCAGAAATAAGGCCATTTGGCCCATCAAGTCTTCCATCATTCAATCATGGCTAATCTGTTTTTCCAACCCCCATTCTCCTACTTTGTCCTTTGATACCTTTGACAACCAGCAACCTACCATCTCTGTTTTAAATATATTCAATGACCTCACCTCCACAGCTTTCTGTTGCAATGAATTCCATAGATTCACCACCCTCTGGCTGAAGAAATTTCTCCTTATCTCTGTTCTAAAGGCTCTTCCCTCTATTCTAAGGCTGTGCCCTTGGGTCCTCATCTTGCCTGCCAATGGAAACATCTTCCCAACTTCCACTCTATCCAGGTCTTTCAATTTTCTGGAAGTTTCAATTAGTTCCCCTTTATCCTTCTAAACTCCAATGTGTACAGACACAAACTTTTCGCATATGTTAAGCTTTTCATTTCGGGGATCATTTTCTTGAACCCTCCCTGGACACGCTCCAAAGCCAACACATCTTTCCAGATGTATGTGGTCCAAAATTATTAACAATACTCCAAATGTGGTCTGACCTGAGCTTTACAAAGGCTCAGAAGTACATCCCTGCTGTTATATTCAAGTTCTCTCAAGATGAATAACAGCATTGTACTTACTGACACAACCTGCAGGTTTACCTTAAGAAAATCTGAACTAGGAGTCCCAAGTCCCACTGTACTTCAGATTTCTGAATTTTTAACCACATTTCGAAAATATCTGTTCATCCTACCAAAGTGTATAACGTCACACCTTTCCATGTTGTATTCCATCTGTCACTTATTTTTCCACTCTCCTAACCTGCCTAAATCCTTCCAAAGCCTCCCGCCTCCTCAACACTAGTTGCCCCTCCACCTTTGTACCATCTGCAAAAGTAACCAGAATGCCCTCAGTTCCTTCATCTAGGAATGCATAAAACAAAAAGTTGTGGCCCCAACACTGACCCTTGCGGAACTCCACTACTCACCGGCCCCCATCCTGGGTTGCTGGCAGCCATCATTCTTGAGTTCCCCCAGGATGGGAGCCTATTATGATCTTAGAGCGAGTCATACTCCCTTTAGAAGTGTCATTAGCAGTCACTGCCTGCTGGATACATGCAGCAGTACTGAATTCATCACATATTTTAGCTCCTTGGCGCAGCACATCAAATGCAATGTTTAGCGATAAATATCAATTCCAATTGTAGTTGATATGAGGTTGTCACTTATTGGATAAATTTTTGGGTCGAGAATGTGGTGCTGGAAAAGCACAGTAGGTCAGGCAGCATCCCAGCACCACACTCTGGTCTCCAGCATCTGCAGTCCTCACTTTTTCCGAGTTAATTTTAACCTTCCCAGATAATTTTTTGGGGGGGCTGGTGGACTTGAGTGGAAAAGAAAGCATTGCGACGCTGCATGCTTGAACAGCTGCAGTCATTTTATTAACTTTGGATGTGGCATCCAAAAATCAATTACAAACATTTTTCAAGTATGAGATCCAAACATACACAGGACATGAACGCTAAGTCACCACACGCCAATTCCGCAAAATTTACTGCGCTCCAGCCAAGTGCAAATGGATTATAGTGAGCAACATGTGATACAGCTGGGAATTTATAAAATGCTTAGCAATGTAATAGACGTGATAATACAGTCTTCACTCACTACACATTCAACAAGCGTTAGTTCAAGATTTCAACGGTACTCGGTATGGAACAATAGTTTGCAATAAAAGGGGACACATGCTGCGATATGAATCATGTCAGTTTCTTTCATTTTGAATTTTTAAAATTTTTAGAAAATAGTCGAATGGATATTTCACACCATTCTTTATCTCGTCTCTGATTTTACTCTGGGTCCCTGCGTAAATAAATGGATTGATGCAGGAGTTCAATAACTGAAGCATGTATCCACTTTGTTGCACAATAAATATCGGTTTGCCGATATCAGACCCAGAGGAATAAGGAATATTCGCAATTTGGACGTAAAAGACTGTAACAAAATATAACAAATATAATAGGATGAATGTTCCTGAGATGCCAAAGAGTAAAGCAATGGACTTTCTTCGCTTCTCCATCTCTGGGTCACTCTGAGTCTCTCCATTGCCCTGAGTCCGGAGTCTCCTACGGGCTCGATTGGCTGCAAATATCTGCCTGACAGTCAAAACATTGAGCAGTAATATCAGAATGAAAGGAAGAAACGGAGTCAAAATGGAACGAATCCAGTCATATACAGCCCA
>NC_057748.1:23431836-23438236 GCF_004010195.1 Chiloscyllium plagiosum | reverse complement strand
GATTGAATAGAGTGTAGAGAGAGAAGCTGTTCCTGCTCATAATGTAAAAAAGAACCAGAGGACAGAGATTGGGGGAAAAAAGCAGGGATGAGTTGAAATCTGAGGATATGGAATGAATTTCTACAAAATGTGAAAAAGGCAGATGATTTTTTTCCAATTCAAGACAGCACTGAATGAATATGCGGATAGAAGTGATATGCAAGTTATGGATGAAAAGACGGAGATTGATGCTCGACAATGATGCTCGTTTGAATAACCAGTGGGGGCTCGACGGGTCGATTGGTCCCTTTCCACATCATAACGATTCTGTGCTGTTACGATTCCATCAAGTTCTGAATACTTAACATTGTCTTTCAAACAATTTATTTCATGAAATTCATTCCAAAAGGTAATCAACGAGACATCTTGTCCAATTAACGAATGATTTGAGAGAATTATTCTCTGTCAAAGTCAACTGCAAAATAAATTTACATGTACAATCTGAATGCAATATCACATTTCAGCCACAGTGAAAATTACATGATGAAATTTCACCCACACGGTCATAATTCAGCAAGAACAGTATCTGTCGACAATTCAACAACAACTACAACACATTAAATTCCTGGTACTTCACTGAAAACAACTTTATCAATAATGTAAATACAGTTGCAATTATTCTGTTAGTGTAGCCCTCAAATTCAGATACTCGATGATTACCATAGTCAGAAATTAACAAGATAATTCACCTGGAACTCCGATAGCAGCAAGGATGGGATAATAAATGGCAAACACTGGACCTGTCGTTATCGCATGCATTTCTATCACAAGATTTGCGTGTTTACTGCACTTCCCGGAAAAGTGCTCTTATTTATACCTGATGTTAGTCTCCTGGTAGTTAATTAGGGAGGTTTCATCTTTACGGGCATTGAGTATATTCTCAGAAACAAAGTTGTGAGCTAATGCTCACCTGTTGTTTATATTTTGAAGGAACGGCATTTTCTCATGTGCTGTGACTGTGTTCCAAAGGTCACCAAATGTGGATCGCAGAGTTATCCTGACAACATTGATGTTTAACAAACAATAACAGCCTGCATAATACCACTTTGTAAGATGTAGGGGCGCTGTTCCTAATCAAGGATGATGAGTGAATTTTTTGAGTGAAACAAGATCATGTTTTCATTTTTGATTGTCTGTACGGCGAGTGCTCACCTAAAAGTAATGATTCCAAATTGTCCAATATATTTGCTGTCGATAGCCTTTAATGTGCAGAGTTCCACTTCAGCGCTGTATATTTTCTGTGCACTTTGAAAGAATCAACAAGACAAGGGAGTACACAATAAATGGTAACAACTTGGGAGGCTCAGAGGGGGAAAAAAAGATCTTTGGCTTCTTGCCCATTTTTCCCAGATCATGGAACGGCAATTTAAAAGGATAGTTAAGATTTCATATTCCCTTTGTCAATGGTTGACAGATTGTAAACATGCAGAGTTAATGTGGAGCAGGCAAACATTAGCTTTGAATATCCTTTATTGTCACGTTTTTCCAATATAAAATATCGTGAAATGTGTGTAACATCGTTCGTACATAAGCGCCAGTCACAGAATAAATAAAGAAGGATAATTTAAAGAAAGTCCAACTTTTCCTTTTCCACTGCTGCAGCATATCACTGCCAGAGTCCTGCTCTTTCACCATGCTGTGAATAGTGTCCTGTTACGGGCTTCCTAACACAGGCCATGCTGTGGCGTGTGTCCTGCTCCAGGCTTCCCAGTTCATGCCATGCTATCGAGAGAAAGGCCAGCTTACTGTGTGCAGCATAGTTACTACATTCTTGCAAGGGTAGTGTTATGGTGGAGGGGGTGCAAAGGAGATTCAGAGGGACTTTGTTTTATGGGCTAGACCAGACCACTCAAAGATTCTTAAGCAGGCAACCCTAGACCTAACATTGCAATTTGTTTCGGTAAGTGTATAATGAAAATTACCCGGAGTAAGATAGCTAGATTGACTACTAGATTTTAAAACAGACAAAACAAATTCACAAAATGACACAATGAAGCAGAAAGAACAGAATAAAGAATCCCTACAGAACTTAACATATCCAGCCAGACTTAATGTTGCTGTTCCGAATACACAAAACAGATCCATAAATCAAACTCCATTTAAAACCCAGTATAAATGGAACACGTGCTGACAGGTTGAAGTTGAAGGGCAGAAAAGAGAGAGAGTTCCCACACAGCTCCCTGTTGAAATTCCCAGTTCAAGACTGAACTAAAACCTGCTCAGCTCAACTAGAGAGCTGACCACTCCCCTCTCTTTGTGCGGGGCACTTCTAAAGCATGACCGCTTTCGCCAGATGTCTCATCTGTTTACATAGAAACAAAAGGCCTCTCAAAGTCTTTTTCATCTCTGACCAAACCATACGAATCGGAATCAGGCCCGGTTTATTGCCCTTGTGAAAAAAAAATCAAGGAAAGAGTCTCCTTGAGCCAAGGAACAGCTTTTTAGGAAAAAAAGGACTAGCGTTGTGACATTTGCCTCTGAAGGATTATTTCAGTTATGAAGAGGCTGTAGAACCTCGAGTTGTTTACTTTGCGATAGAAGATTTTGAGGGAGAACTTGAGAGAGTAATTGACTGAGTACTTGGAGGCTCCAAATCTAATGTGGCAAAATGGTCGTACTGTGTGCCGTGACAGAGTCATGCAGTCTTACAGCACAGGGACAGGCCCTTCGGCACAAACTGGTCCACAAACTGCACTGTGCACTTGACCTCCAAGATCCCTTTGTTCCACTACACTTCTTAAAGCCCTACTATTCACCATGAAACTCCTACCTTGACTTGACTTTCCAAATGCAAGACCTCACACTTATCTATATCAAATTCCATTTGCCATCTCTCAGCCCACTTCCCCAGATGATCAAAATTCTTCTGCAAAATCTGATAATCTTCCTCACTGTCCACAATACCACCTACTTTAGTGGCATCTGCAAATTTACGAATCATGCCTTGTACATTTTCATCCAAATCGTTGACAATAGATAGCAAACAGCTTGGCCCCCGCAATTTCTTTTCTAGCCTCTTGCAATGTTCTTCGATATTCCTAGTCAGGACCGGGAGATTAAAACACCTTCATACATTCTAATACATCATACATCCGTCATTGTTGAGTCTCAATGGGTTAAATTACTTTTTCTGTACTGAATAATTCTGTGAACCTGATAAAAGCTTATAAGGAATATGCACAGCTTAAGTAGAATGCAGCTTGATTCTTAATCAAAGGTCAACATCTAAGTTTGAAGGAAATGGCAACACTTTTAAGTTGGATTAATTGAGAAAGATTTTTAAGAGCGTAATTGTAGTCTGGAATATACTGCCGAGGAGAGTAACTGAGGTGGAAACCTCACAGTGTTTAAGACATACTTCATTTAGCACACCTCATGTCTTTCAAGGTTTTGACATTAGTGCAGGAAGTAGGACACATACAGTTCTAGTATGTTCCGGGGTTACATAAACAATGGGGCTAAAGAGCCTCTCATTATGGAGAAGGCCACACTCCCTTGAAATATTTTAAGAAACTAACCTAGACCCTAACTTTTCCTTATTTAAAAGGCAGATGTGAAGTGGGTGCTCCAGGTGTGAAGCAGCTGGTCAAGCAAAACAGAATTTATTTAAACACTATGGTCGAAACACAAACAAAAGAAAGCAGGATTTAGAATAGCTTAACTGTTGGAAAACTTAACCGACCCGACACAGTTAGTACCACTAATTAACTGCTCCAATACAATAACATCCCATAAACTTGAAAAAAAAGATAATTTCAGACAAAGATTCATACAAGCAGCAGGGAGTAGCATCAAGAGAGAGATCTCAAAAGAAAGTCAGAGTAATTCTTCACTGAAGCTTGTAATTCCCCTGGGATTGACACACCTTGCGACTGCTTCAGCTAAAAGCAAATTAGGATTAACTTGAACTGGGAGAACTGGCAACTCCCCTTCCATTATTAAACTAGACTCTTTGGTACTTCTGCCTTTACAATTTCTCTTAAAAAAAAACTAATGACAAAATAACCTTTTTTAAGTGACAGCATCATCATACTCTTCTGAATCAACTGTATGATTCAATGATGCTATATTTAGCCCGATATTTTCCAAAAGGATCAAACTTTACATCATATCTAAGGATACTCTTCTCCTGCCCCTTTCAGGTTGAAGAAATGACTGTTACGTCCACATCTGTCTCTCTCTCTCTCTTACAAATGTTACTACGGGGGAGAGTGTGAGAAAAACGTGACACGACTATTTGGAAAGATGAGAGGCTTGCTATAGCCGAATACCTAATCAGAGCTTATGAAGGGAATATTACAAATGGACCAACAAATATTCCATGAACTGTATATTGAAATAATTTTTAAACATTTTTAATGTCAAGCTGATGGATGCAACATCAATGCAGCTCTCAGGACCATCAAGACGTTTGAATCCAAGCATTTAGATTTTGGAATATTACTGACGGCATTAAAGTTGTCAGGGTTAATGTAAACTTATAGGGTCGGGGGATGAGTCTGAGTGGGATATTCTTCAGTGGACCTTTTGGGCCTAATGGCCTGTTTCCACACAGTAGGGTTCTATGATACAGTAGCTCCAGCCAGCAACCATTGCAGTTCAAACATCAACGTTCCTTGCAATGGAAGGAAATTGAATGTTCAGTTTTGTCTTTTCCCTTCTGAATAAGCCAGGGACAAGTAGAATTCGAGCTGAAACGGTCATTTGCCTGTAATTCTTTCAACCGATTACATTATAATCTCTGTTCCTAGTTTCTTCTTTAATTCATGAATGATTTTGGCCAAATCCTGTGAGTCCCAGCAACCCATATGATAATCTGCATCCAATTCAAATTATTCCACACAACAACACATCAGATATGAAGGCATTGTATCCAACAACTTTCCTGGGGCTTGAAAACATATGAACAGTAATACCGTGGACTGATGTGGAACAATTAGCTGTACATGGAGCCAACATGTTCTCAAACCGAAGCGATGCTCAGACATATTGGACCATGTTGGAACATTGGCCAAGTACATCCTGTTCACACAACAACAATAACAACAACAACAAAGACAATTGGGGGAAAGCCCATTAGATTCTAGCATTATCTGGTATTCGGTATCCCGACATGATTTGTTCAGACTTGTGTTCAGTTAGAATCCACTTTTAACCTCTTCATAAATGAATTTTCATGCATCAAATTGTCAAATGTGCAACAAATAAATACGCCTGAATAAAAGAGATATTCAATTTACACAAAGACATCTCCTTTCCCCAGCAATGGCAAATGTAGTTATGATCACTGATCATTTTGCTCGTTACTGTTTTGTTTTATCAGACAGTGACATGCCTTCTTTTCATAAATATTCTTGTGTGTCTGACAAGGAAAATGTGAATCAGGTAATGGTTTGAAAATTGCCATCTCCAAAACGAAAGCAAAGTAGAACAAAAAGCAAACACTCATCCAGAATATTGAATGTAAAGATACCCACCATCGCTTATTCTCCAATCATTACCATTATGGAGTTCAAAACGACCAGCAAACTCATTGCAAGAGCACAGAAATATAACAGCTAACAAATGTTGAGGATGCTGTAGCAAGTACCTTTCCACTGGACTCCCATTAAAAACACATCTGAGGAATGTGAGCACATGTTCTCCCCTGGTCCAGATGACTCCAGTCCCAACAGCATTGAGAATGTTGGACATGACCCTGGAAAGATCAGTGCAGTTTTATGGAACCCTGTCCATTGTAACCATCAAGTCCCTTCAATAATGGTGTATAATATTCAACATGGGAAACATTAACAAGATGAACTGCTCTGAATGCAAATGACAGCGACATGTCTTGGGGATTCTGAAACCGTAAGCTCCAGGCTGGCCGTATCCTTCTCTCTCTCTCTCTCTCTGTCTCTCTATCTGTCCTTCTCTTTGCTGTCTTTTGCTTTTTCATCTCTGTAGCTGCGGTGGTGGCTGAAGCGAGGCCTGCTGATTCTCCAGGGCCAGAAACTGGTCTCTGACACTGGCTGGGCAGACGGCTGTGGAGTCGAAAAGTGTGGTGCTAGAAAAGCACAGCAGGTCAGGCAGCATCCAAGGAGCAGGAGAATTGACGTTTCAGGGTCTCTGACACTGGCTGGGCAGACGGCTGTGGAGTCGAAAAGTGTGGTGCTAGAAAAGCACAGCAGGTCAGGCAGCATCCAAGGAGCAGGAGAATTGACGTTTCAGGGAACAGACAATGGGGATAACGCAGCTCATTTATCAAATCGCGATAGTGCAGATAGAGGCCACTTGAGACTGCATTGACCCTTGTGATGATCATCCCTTACTAACCCCAAGACCCCCACATTTAGTGCAGTTAAACTACCTAGCCTGCACA
>NC_057748.1:23421855-23430372 GCF_004010195.1 Chiloscyllium plagiosum | reverse complement strand
AAGCAGGAGACAACAGCTTCGCTTCACTTGGAGGTCGCCACTGATGATGTTACCTAGTCAGGTAATGAAACGTCTGGGTATCAAACCTACAGCTCAGTGAGCAAACTACACCCTAAACTATATATCTATATATAGATAGAAAGATAGATAGTTAGATTGATAGATAGATAGATAGATAGATAGATAGATAGATAGATAGATAGATAGATAGATAGATAGATAGATAGATAGATAGATAGATATAAATGATCAGGCTGAGGGAACCAAATGCCACATTCCCAACTTCACTGACAACACAAACCTGTGTGACTGTGAGTTGTAGGGAGGTAAATAGCCAACAGGTGATTCAGACAAATCTGGTAAGTGGACAACGAATGGGTGATAGATGAAGTACAATGTAGCAAATGTGAAGTTATAAACTGTAAACAAAAACAGAAAGGAAGAGTGCTATTTAAATGCTGGTAAAAGTTTGGAAGTATTGACATACAAAGTCTTTGTGCTGCAGTCACTGAAAGCAGACAGACACGTGCAGTGAACAAGAGGAAGGCAAATGGTAGATTGGTCTTCATTGCAAGAGTAAAAAAATCACATAACACCAAGTGATAGTCTAATAGGTTTATTTGGAAGTATAAACTTTCAGAGCACTGCTCCTTCATCAGTTAGCAATCTGAGGAAGGAACAGCACTCAGAAAGCTGGAACTTCCCAATAAACTTACTGAACTCTAACCTGGAATTGTATGTTTTTAACTAAGTCACTAAGGTGAGGAAACATTTATTCACTAAAAGGGAACTGAACCTATGGAAGTCCCTACCACGGAAATCAGTGGAGATCAAGTTACTGACTATATTCACAGAAAGAGGCAGATAAATGTTTGAATTTTAAAGGCATCAAGCTTCATGGGGAGAAAGCGAGAATGTAGAATGTGATTGAGGATCAGCTCTGATTATATTTAGCGGCCGAAAAGAATCAAAAGACCGCTATCTCTTCAAGCTTAAAATGTCTGTGTTTCAGAATATTGATCACCAATATCACAATTTTTCCTGGAGGAATGCAAGAGATTTCTAAACACGATTTATGTCCCTTGGTGGTTTATGGTTAAGATTTGACATGTTTAACTCCAACCCTAGTTTGACTCCAGTTCAAATAATGAAGCCTTGCTCATTTAAGAATTGTTCAAATCACTGAAAACATTGGAGGGCTCTTGTGTTACAGTGGTAATGGCTATGCATCAAGCCAATTGGTCTGGCATCAAGATCCAGTACAGATGCATGCAATGTATGTAAGGCAGATATTCCAGGAGATGCAGCTGGCCAAACCACTCAGTTTTAAACAGAACAGAATTTATTTGCAAGATTGTCAAATGAAACAAAAATAAAAGAGAACAGAATACAGAATAACTTAACCTAGCAGACTGTACCAGCGTAATGATGCTGTTCCAAATACTTGCAAGAATGCCCATAAACGCCGCTTGGCACAAAAGGCAAAATCAAACTTAGGGTCTTATAGGAGAGATGTCAGAGAGAGAGAAGGATCAGTCTGGACCTGCTTCTTAAGGGTTCAGCAGCTTTTCAACATTATTGCTCAAAACCAAACCAAACCAAACCAGAGAAAAACTGAGCTGGGAGAACTGGCCACTTAAGAGTCATTGTACAAGTGCTTGTTTTTAAAGTTGAAAGCCTTCTAACTGAGGCAATATCTGTTAGCTATAAACAAATTGGCTCTAAACCCCTTCAATTAGACTTTTCAGTGTCTGTGTTGTTAACAACCTCTCTGAAAAATAACTAAGGACAACATTACCGTGTTAACTAGAGCAACATCATCACAATTGTTTTCTAAATGTGGTTGAATTGTACTTGGAATGATAAAATCCATCATGTGGCTGATGATTGAATGTAGGGTACAAGGCTGTGAATGAGAAGTGCTATGTGTATTTTGTCTTTTTTGTGGGTCAAAGTAAGGAATACTTGAGGTTGATCAATGACCTCATTTGATGATGAAATGGGAAGGTTATATCATGTTGTGTTATGGCATCAATGAGGTGAACTAAGATGTTTTATTTTGGGATATGAATCATACAAATGCAGTGCAGCAGATCATTTAGTGCCAGGCTCAGCTAATTTCTAAAACTGGGACAGGAGTTGATGCTGTGATTCTCTGTTGGTCAGACTGTAGCAGGGAACTTGGTAGTGCCCAGTACCAAGAGGTTGTCTAATTTGTATTGTGCTCTGTCACAATGTCACAACGTGAATATGTACATTCTAGGCAAATATTCCTCGAAGCAGAGACTTGGAAAACAACCTGCAAAGATTTTAAAAATGTAGAAATATCTCTGATATAGTGGTAACAACTGGCGTTTTAACCATCATGTAAGCAATACATATTTTTAACTTATTTGTTCAGATGTCAAATGTGGATACCATTGGTTTGCTGCCCAGGATTTATTGCCTTTACCGAACTGCCATTGAAAAGGGCCTCGTTTTTAACATGTGCAGTCCACATTTGTTGGTTAACCCATAACGTCCTTAAGGAACGAATTTCAGGATTTCAAACCAGGGACTGTGATGGAAAAGTGTTAGTGGTATTCCAATGTATCTGCTGCCCCTGTTCTTCTTGGTGAAAGGGCTTGGAGAAGGTGCTGTCGAAGGGCCTTCGGTGAATTTTTACAGTGTACCTTGTAGATAGCACACACTACTGGAACAAGGCATCACTGGTTGAGAGAATGGATGATTGTGGATATGAGAGCAAACAATCAAGCAAGTTGCTTTGTCCTAAACAATAATTAAGTTTCTTAAGTGTTGTTGGCATTGCCAGGAAAGTGGGGAGTATTCCATAAAGATGGTGGAAACACTTTCAGAGTGAGGACCTGAGTTATTTGTCATTGTATTGCTCACTTCTAACCTGCTCTTCTACCCATTGTGTTTATATGGTGAGTCCAGCTGAGTTTCTTGTCAAAGACTACACTCAGGATGTTGATAGTGGGGGATCCAGTGATGGTGATATCATTCGAGGAGCAGGAAAATCAACGTTCCTGGCAAAAGCCATTCATCAGGACCAACTCGAGTGGCAATGAAAATTCCCAATGATGGGCAAACAAAAAGGTGTGTCAGTGTGTAGCGATGGAAACATTTGATGAAAGGACAGAAAGCAGGATGCTCTACCTTGAATGTTTTACTGCTTACATAATGGAGAACAAAGTGGCTGAAGACTTAATGGTACCTGCTTTCTTGAATGCCATTGTGCTTAAGACCTTCATGATTTGAAGGATCTGGTGCAACCAGAGAAAACTGGAGAACTCAAGTGTTTGTAAGTTAATTTGCACCAAAGCTACTGATGAACGTGAAGCATTTCCTTTTCTATAAATTGGTACAGAACAAAAGGGAGTCCATCGCCAATGTGTGGCTGCCTTAAAAAGTGAGAAGAATTATTGTGAGTTTAGAGGGATCATCTAAGATGCTTTGTGATACTGTTCAGTTTATGTACTCAGACAAGAAGCATTCGAATGGAAGCTACGATCAAGAAGAGGCCCGAATGCAGCTTTTGAAATTGCTATCTCGATAGCGTTGGCCACCAGAGAAGTAACCCAGTTAGGTGACGATGCCTGAATGCATCAAGTCGCAGATACTCAGCAGAGTGTGGTATCCAATATGGAATGCCGACAACATACCAAGAATATCTACAAGGAGTCAATGTGTTGGAATTGAGAATCGCAGTGCAGTGGAAGTGAATGGGTGGGCACTATTTCCAGAATTTGCCCCATTATAATTCAAGCAAGGGAATGGGTCTCTCAAGGAGACAATTCCAAGGGCAATGCCTAAGGCACGTGCTGCCAGCTTGGGAGTGAGGAGGAATCAGTCGGGTCTGCAGGAGAGATCGAAGGCCTGCACTCAGCAGGGTTTTGCTTAAACATCCTGTTAGAATGGGGTGAAGCTAATAGTTTCTGAGTGCTTTGCAAATGATCAAAGACGGAGGTTCAAATGGGAGTGAATACATGTGCAGGATGAAGGACTTTTGCCCGAAACGTCGATTTTACTGCTCCTTGGATGCTGCCTGAACTGCTATGCTTTTCCAGCACCACTCTAATCTAGACACTGGTTTCCAGCATCTGCAGTCATTGTTTTTACCTTGTGAATACATGTGCAGTGTTGTCTCTAATTCCCGAACCGATATACAGGAAACAGTTAAGGGGAGTGCAATTGAAGCCTGCCAAAATTACTTCACAGATATAACCAGAACAAAAGCAATGTAGAATAAAAAGCAAACACACATCCAAACTATTGAAATTAAAGATACCACCATCGCCAAATCTCCAATCATTACTGCTTGTATTATGGAATCCAAATTAACCAGCAAATTCATTGCAAGAGCGCAGAAATACAAGGATGCTGTAGCAAGTACCATTCTGCTGGACTCCCATCAAGAACACATCTCAGGAATGTGAATATATGTTCTCTCTTGGTCCAGATGACTCTAGTCCCAATAGCATTGAGAACATTAGACATGATCCTGGAAAGATCAATGCGCTTGAATGGAACCATGTCCACTCTAAACATCAAGTCCATTCAATAATGGTGCATAATTTGTCAATATGGGAAACATTAACAACTGCTCAGAATACAAAATGGCAGTGACAGCATCATAGGCTGTTGGAGGGGTTCTGAAACCATTAGCTCCAGGCCAGCCGTACGCTTCTGTCTCTCTCTGTGTCTCTCTCTTTTCAGTCTTTTTCGTTCTCATTTCATTTGTTTGTGTTTTGACATTGTTGGAAAGCTGCAGCATTGCCGAGGGGTGGTCAGTAGAAGCAGTGTTGGCCAGAGCAAGGATTTATGAGTATCTGGAAAGACACTGCTTGATTAGGGACAGCCAGCACAGATTTGTGAGGCGTAGGTCTTGCCTTACAAGTCTTATTGAATTCTTTGAGGAGGTGACCAAGCATGTGGATGAGGGTAGAGCGAGCCACTGTGTTTATATGGTGAGTTCAGCTGAGTTTCGGGTCAATGATAACACTCATGTAGTGTTATCATGTAGTGTGGATGTAGTGTACATGGATTTTAGTAAGGCATTTGATAAAGTTCCCCATGGTAGGCTTATGCGGAAAGTCAGGAAGCATGGGATAGTGGGAAATTTGGCCAGTTGGATAGACAACTGGCTAACCGGTCGAAGTCAGAGAGTGGTGGTAGATGGTAAATATTCAGCCTGGAGCCCAGTTACAAGTGGAGTTCTGCAGGGATCAGTTCTGGGTCCTCTGCTGTTTATAATTTTTATTAATGACTTGGAAGAGGGAGTCAAAGGGTGGGTCAGGAAATTTGCAGACAATACGAAGATTGGTGGAGTTGTGGATAGTGAGGAGGGCTGTTGTCGGCTGCAAAGGGACTTAGATATGATGCAGAGCTGGGCTGAGGAGTGGCAGATGGAGTTCAACCCTGTTCAATTGTGAGGTTGTCCATTTTGGAAAGACAAATAAGAATGCAGAATACTGGGTTAATGGTAGGGTTCGTAGTGAGGTGGAGGAACAGAGGGATCTTGGGGTCTATGTTCATAGATCTTTGAAAGTTGCCATTCAGGTGGATAGAGCTTGTAAGAAGGCCTATGGTGTATTAGCGTTCATGAGCAGAGGGATTGAATTCAAGAGTCATGAAGTGATGTTGCAGCTGTATAGGACCTTGGTAAGACCACATTTGGAGTACTGTGTGCAGTTCTGGTCACCTCGCTTTAGGAAATGTAGAAGCTTTGGAGAGGGTGCAGAGGAGATTTACCAGGATGTTGCCTGGAATTGAGAATAGGTTATACGGGGATAGGTTGAGAGTGCTAGGCCTTTTCTCATTGGAACGGCGAAGGATGAGGGGTGACTTGATAGAGGTTTATAAGATGATCAGGGGAATAGACAGAGTAAGCAGTCAGAGACTTTTTCCACGGGTACAACAGAGTGTTACTAGGGGACATAAATTTAAGGTGAAGGGTGGAAGTATAGGGGGGATGTCAGGGGTAGGTTCTTTACCCAGAGAGTTGTGGGAGCATGGAATGCGCTGCCTGTGGGAGTGGCAGAGTCAGAATCATTGGTGACCTTTAAGCGGCAATTGGATAGGTACATGGATAGGTGCTTAAGCTAGGACAAATGTTTGGCACAACATCGTGGGCCGAAGGTCCTATTCTGTGCTGTATTGTTCTATGTTCTATGTTCTCCAGGACAGAACCCGGTCTCTGACACTGCTGAGCAGGGAGCTGTGGAGTTGAAAAGTGTGGCACTGGAACAACACAGCAGGTCAGGCAGCATCCGAGGAGCAGAAGAATTGATGTTTCAGGAAACATGGAATGGGGATAATATAGCCCGTTTATCAGGTCTTATAGAACCACTACAGTGCAGATAGAGGCCATTCGAGACTGCACTGACCCTTGCGATGGTCATCCCTTACTAGCCCCATAACCCCACATTTAGTGCAGTTAAACTACCTAGCCTGCACATCGCTGCATTCTACGGGGCCATTTAGCATGGTATTTAACTTCCACACCTTTATGGAAGGAAACCAGGTCAACCAGAGAAATCCCACACAGACAAGGAATATGTGCAAACTCCACATAGAGCTGGAAATGAACCCCAGTCCCTGATTCTCTGAGGTAGCAGTGCCAACCACTCTGCCAATGTTCTACCCCTGCTACAGTGTCAGGCAGTGACTAGCAGGGTCCCAGAGGGATAAATGTGTTGATCCAAGTTATTCTCGACACATATAAATGATCGGGCCACATTCCCGACTTCTCTGACAACACAAACCAGTGTGGCTGTGAGTTGTAGGGAGGTAAATAGCCAACAGGTGATTCAGACAAGTCAAGTGAGTGGACAAAGAATGTGTGACAGATGAAGTACAATGTAGCAAATGTGAAATTATAAACTTTGGTTTGAAAACAAAAACAGAAAGGGAGAGTGCTATTTAAAAGTTGATAAAAGTTTGGATGTATTGATATACAAAGCACTCCAGTGTATTTGTGCACCAGTCACTGAAAGCAGACAGACACGTGCAGTGAAGATGAGGAGGGCAATTTGTAGCTAGGTCTTCATTACAAGAGTAGAAAATCACATATCACCAGGTTATAGTCCAACAGGTTTATTTGGAAGTAAACGCTTTCAGACTGCTGCTCCTTCGTCAGCTAGCAACCTGCAATGCATTCGTTAGCAAGCAAAATGCATTGTACAAGTGCTTTTATTTTAAAACTTGTAAGCCTTTTGACTGAGGCAGTATCTGTTACCTGTCATCAAATTGGCTCTAAACCCCTTCCATTAGACTTTTCAGAGTCCGTGTCTTTAACAACCTCTCTGAAAAATAACCAAGGACAACATTACCTTATTTAATGGAATATCATCGTCATAATTATTTTCTAAATGTGGTTGAATTGCATTTGGAATGATAAAATTTGAAAAGCTAAAAGGTCTTAAAATTGATAAAACTCCTGGCCCTGATGGGTTACATCCTAGAGTTCTGAGGGAGGTGGCTGAGGAAATAGCAGAGGCGTTGGTTGAGATCTTTCAAAAGTCACTGGAGTCAGGGAAAGTCCCAGATGACTGGAAGATCGCTGTTGTAACCCCCTTGTTCAAGAAAGGATCAAGGCAAAAGATGGAAAATTATAGGCCAATTAGCCTAACCTCGGTTGTTGGTAAAATTCTAGAATCCATCATTAAGGATGAGGTTTCTAAATTCTTGGAAGAGCAGTGTCGGATTAGAACAAGTCAACATGGATTTAGTAAGGGGAGGTCATGCCTGACAAACTGTTGGAGGTCTTTGAAGAGGTGACAAGTAGGTTAGACCGGGGAAACCCAGTGGATGTGGTCTACCTAGACTTCCAAAAGGCCTTTGATAAGGTGCCACATGGGAGGCTGCTGAGCAAGATGAAAGCCCATGGTGTTCGAGGTGAGCTACTGGTATGGATTGAGGCTTGGCTGTCTGACAGGAGGCAGAGAGTTGGGATAAAAGGTTCTTTTTCGGAATGGCAGCCGGTGACAAGCGGTGTCCCGCAGGGTTCAGTGTTGGCATTGTATATTAATGATCTGGATGAAGGGACTGGGTGCATTCTAGCAAAGTTTGCCGATGATACAAAGTTAGGTGGACAGACAGGTAGTACTGAGAAAGTGGGAGGCTGCAGAAGGATCTAGACAGTTTGGAGGAGTCGTCCAGGAAATGGTTGATGGAATTCAATGTGAGCAAATGCGAGGTCTTGCACTTTGGGAAAAAGAATAGAAGCATGGACTACTTTCTAAATGGTGAGAAAATTTGTAAAGCCAAAGTACAGAGGGATCTGGGAGTGCTAGTTGAGGATTCTCTAAAGGTAAACATGCAGGTTGAGTCCGTGATTAAGAAAGCGAATGCAATGTTGTCAATTATCTCAAGAGGATTGGAATATAAAAGCATCGTTGTGCTACTGAGACTTTATAAAGCTCTGGTTAGGCACCACTTGGAGTACTGTGTCCAGTTTTGGTCCCCACACCTCAGGAAGGACATACTGGAACTGGAGCGTGTCCAGCGGAGATT
>NC_057748.1:23407632-23421785 GCF_004010195.1 Chiloscyllium plagiosum | reverse complement strand
GAGGGGGTAAATTCAGAACAGAAATGCGGAGACATTTCTTCAGCCAGAGAATGGTGGGCCTGTGGAATTCATTGCCACAGAGTGCAGTGGAGGCTGGGACGCTAAATGTCTTCAAGGCAGAAATTGATAAATTCTTGATGTCACAAGGAATTAAGGGCTACGGGGAGAATGCGGGTAAGTAGAGTTGAAATGCTCATCAGCCATGATTGAATGGCGGATTGGACCCGATGGGCCGAATGGCCTTACTTCCGCTCCTATGTCTTATGGTCTTATGGTCTTAAAATCCATCATGTGGCTGATGATTGACTGTAGGGTACAAGGCTGTGAATGAGAAGTGCCTGTATTCTGTCTTTTTTTGTGGGTCAAAGTAAGGAACACTTGAGGTTGATCAAGGACCTCATTTAATGATGAAATGGGAAGGCTATATCATGTTTTATTATGACATCAATGAGGTGAACTAAGATGTTTTATTTTGGGAAATGAATCATAGAAATGCAGCGCAGCAGGTCATTTAGTGCCAGGCTCAGCTGATTTCTAAAACTCGGACAGGAGCTGATGCTGTGATTCTCTGTTGGTCAGACTGTAGCAGGGATCTTGGTAGTGCCCGGTACCAAGAGGTTGTCTAATTTGTATTGTGCTCTGTCACAGTGTCACAATGTGAGTATGTACATTCTGGGCAAATGTCCATACTCACCTCGTTGGTTCAAACATGGATAAAACAGCAGAAAGGCAGAGGTGAGGCTTCGGGGAGGTGATGGCCTAGTTGTGTTATTATTGCACTGTTAATGCAGAGACCCAGGAAATACTCTGGGCAACTGAATTTGAACCCTGTCACAGCAGATGGTGGAAATTGAATTCGGTAAAGTCTCTGGGCCAAGCAGAGACTTAGAAAACAACCTGCAAAGATTTAAAAAAATGCAAAATTTCTCTGATATTGTGGTAGCAACTGGCTTTTTAACCAACATATAAAAGATACATATTTTTAACTTCTTTATTCACACATAGAATGTGGATACACTGGCTGGCTACCCAGCATTTATTACCTGTACCTAGCTGCCCTTGAAAAGGGCTTCCTTCTTAAACGTATGCAGTCCACATCTTGTAAGTTAACCCAAAATGTCCTCATGTAAAGAATTTCAGGATTTCAAACCAGGGACAGTGATAGAACATAGATTTGATTTAGGTTAGAATGGCAAGTGGATTGGAAATGAATTTGCAGGTGATGGTATTCCCATGTATCTTCTGCCCCTGTTCTTCTTGATGAAAGGGCTTGGTATGACAGCTATGTGAAGTGTTTGTCCCCGATACCATGTGATTCTAGTTTTGCTCAAGTTCTGTGATGCCACACTCAGTGGAATGTGGCCTTGATGCCAAGGGCTGTCACACCCACCTCATTTTTAAAAATACATTCTCAAGATAAGGGCATCATTGGTGAGACCCAGAGGGCAGTTCCAAGTGAACTATATTGCTGTTAGCTTGGAGTCACATGTAGGCCAGATGAGGTAAGAATGGCAGTTTCTTCCCTAAAAGGCATTTGTGAATCAGAAGCATTTCCTTCCAGCAGTCGGCAATGGTTTTATGATCTTCATTAGACTCCTAATTCCAGATTGTTTTACCGGATTGTTTTACCGAATTCAATTTCCACCATCTGCTGTGACAGGGTTCAAATTCAGGTGCCCAGAGTATTTCCTGGGTCTCTGCATTAACAGTGCAATAATAATGCAACTAGGCCATTACCTCCCCTGAAGCCTCATCTCTGCCTTTTAGCTGTTTTATCCATGTTTGAACCAACGAGGTGAGGAGCTGTGTGACCCTGGCGGAATCCAAACTGGGCGTCACTGAGCAGATTATTGATGAGCAGGTACTGCTTGATAGTACTGTTCATAACACAGGTCATGATCAAGAGTAACTCATGATCGACAGTAAACTGATTGGATGCAAATTGCCTGGATTGGATTTGTCCTGCTTTTTTCATTACAGACATTGTTTCATATGGAGCTGGATGTGTGTTGTCCTTTTAAGAGAGTGAATCAGGTGACTTAGACAAGGTGGGAGCGGAGGTGAAGTCTAAAACTGATTGTGGATATGAGAGACCTACAATAAAATATTCACTGTTCAAGTTTATCTTCCATCTACTTTGTGTTCCTGGCAACAAGAATGGAATATGGTTGGCAGCAGCTGAGTGAATGGTTTGTTTGTCAGGAGCAATGACATCCTCCAGGACTTGGGTAATAACGCAGGATTGTAATGTGATATTAGAATTGTAAGATTGTAAAGCTTTCAAGGGAAGCAAATGCAAGGGGTCTTGAGCTGCAGTTGACGCCAAGGAAGAATTGTATGCATACAGAGTGGGCCAATAGTGGCTGTTCTGAGGAGAGCAGGGCCACAGCCGACGGCTGAAGACGGGAATGCTAACCCAACAACTTATCAAAGTCATAATGGAGTGCGACTGCAAGGGGATGCATTCTGCAGTCTGTATCAGGGAAGGACGATATGCCAGCAGAGTCGGTGAGGGAGTGGCAGACACAGGAGCATTCATTGAGGTGATTCAGGGTCCGAATGGCTACTTTACTCGAGTGGCAAGGAAAATTCCCAATGATGGGAAAACAAAGAGGTGTGTCAATTTGTAGCCATGAAACCATTTGCTGAAAGACAGAAAGTTGGATGGTATACCCTGAGCGTTTTAGTGGTTTCGTAATGGAGTACAAAGTGGTTGAAGACTTAATAGTACTAGTTTTCTTGAACAACATTGGGCATAAGTACTTCATGATTCTAAGGATTTGGTGCAACCAGAGAAAATTATGGAGAAGACAAGTGATTGGAAGTTAATTTGCACCAAAGCCGCTGGTGAGCGTGGAGCATTTCCATTTTTATAGACTGGTACAGAACAAAAGTGACTCCATCGCCAATTTGTGGCTACCTTATAGTGTTTAGAAGAATTCTTGTGAATTGGGAGAGTTCCTCTAAGCTGCTTTGTGACACTGTTTGATTTATGTCCTGAGACAAGAAGCATTCGAATGGAAGCTACGATCAAGAAGATCTTCTAAGGAACTCTGGGTCAAAAGGCAGCTTTTGAAATTGCTACATCGATAGAGTTGGCCACCAGAGAAGTAACCCAGTTGGGTGACAATGCCTGAATGTATCAAGTCGCAGATACTCAGCAGAGTGTGGAATGCCAACATGTCAAGAGTGTCCACAAGAAGTCAATGTGTTGGAATCGAGAATCCCAGTGCTGCAGGTGTGAACGGGTGGGCATTATTGCCAGAATTTGCCCCATTATAACTCAAGCAAGGGAATTGGTCTCTCAAGGAGACAATTCAGAGGGCAATGCCTAAGGCTCCCAGCTCGGGAGTGAGGAGGAATCAGTCGGGTCTGAAAGAGAGATCAAAAGTCCAAAGTCAGTAGAGTTTTGCTTAAACATCCTGTTGAAACGGTGTGAAGCTAATAGTTTCTGGGTTCTTTGCAAATTATATGAGAAGGAGGGTAAAATGGGAGTGAATGCGTGTGCAGTGTTGTCTCTGAATCCTGAACCGATATATAGGAAACAGTTAAGGGGGTGTCATTGAAGCCTGCCAAAAATACTTCACAGACATACCCAGAACAATTGGTACTACTGAAGGTCTATGTTGGTAGAGGTAAGGGAACAGTGTGCCAGCATGCACCTCTGTGTCATGATATTCAAAGACTCCTGGTTACAGAAATTAAAATTAATTTGGGTAATGGTTAATAGACCGGTGGTCTCAAAACAAAGTCGCAATAGATTTTCAGCAGGTACTAAGATGTCTTCTAAGGAACTCTGGGTCAAAAGAAAGGAATAGAAATCAAACATCAGTGAAGCAGGAGGCTTATCCAATGAATCTGAAGGTGTGTACAGTAATCCGCCCAAAGTGGAAGGCAGAGCTGGAATGACTGGTGAAGATGGGAGCATTGGAACCAGGAACCACCAATAGCTGGGCCACTCCAATCATTTCTTTCTTAAACACAGAAGGCACTGTGAAGACTTGTGGCATCTGTTGTCATCAAGGTACATTTACCAGAGAAAGTGTCCCAATTGAGATCACTCTTGAGACATGTAAATTACTATGGCAAAATCCTGCCTCATCGGGCAACCCTGCATCAGTTTCTGCGTAAATGGCGGCCGCAGAAATGGATGCAGGAATGTGAAGAAGGTCACAGAGAGGTGAAGCAAGCCTGAAAAATGTCACAAGTGTTGACTCATTTTGACCCGAGGTTGCCACTGCAGTTGACATGCGATGCCTCACCTTATGGGGTTAGCACTGCACTGTCACAGATCTTGCCGAATGGAGAAGAAAGGCCCATTGTTTTCACATTGACATTGCTAAAGACAGAGGTTAATAATGCCCAAGTGGAGAAAGAAGGATTGGGCATCATGACAGTGTTAAGAAGAACAGTCAATTCCTTTATGGCAGGATGCTGACAGACCACAGGCCACTAACCTCCATTTTTGGCCCATACATAGGAATATTGTTAACAGCAGCAGCACACCTGCAGGGATGGGCACTGGTTCTGTCAGCCTACTTCATGTGAGATCAGGATCCAACAGTGAGAGAATAATGGCAAGGCAGATGCTTTATCAAAGTTAGCACTGCCAGGAAATGAGGATGTTCTTGACTGCAACCTAGAAATTATACACTTTTGCCCAGAAGACAAGATACTGGTGTTCATCAGTCAGGTGTAGAGCTCTACTCAGAATGATCAGATCTTGAAGTCAGCAATGGACTTTGTCCTGGAAGGAAGGACTTGTCATAGAAACCACCCAGGTTTAAACCCTTACCTGTCCAGTAGGTGGGAGTTGTCCATATCAGATGAGTGTTTAATATGTGGAATGAAAGTTGTTATCCCTTCCCCATTAAGAGGATTGGTGCTGGAACAAGTGTACCCAAGGGCACCTCAGCATGGTATGAATGAAAGAAATGGCCATGAGCTCCTTTTCCTGGCAGACGATGGAGTCCAACATTTGAGGAGAATGTGGCATCAGGCCAATTTTGCGCATTAGTAAGGAAGCTGCTGATACTGTCATCACTTCACCCATGAGACTGGTCTCAATCATCAAGGCAGTGGATTTGTGTCAATTACACGGGACCAGTAGAAGGACAGATGTTACTTGTGGTCGCAAAATACTCACCCCAATTGTCTGGAGGTGGCAGCCATGGGGTCAGTATCAGCGGAAGCAATGATGCACCAACCGGAAGAAATATTTGCCAGGTTCAGGAGCTCAAAACAATTCACAAGAGCCAACAGTGGACTATTTCTGGTGCAAGTATTCAAGGAGGAGCTGAAAAGTCACTGAGTCAGACAATTGACCTCAGCTCCCAATCATCCTGCAACAAATGGCCAGGCGGACAAATTTGTACAAACCTTGAAGCAGCCTTAAAGGCCTCTCAAGGGGAGGGTTCGCTAGGATGGAAATTCAAAAAGTTCCTCAGCATCTACAGGAACAGCAAAGATGCAGCACTCGCCGGTGTTCTTCATGTTCCACCACCAGCTGAGAACCACATCTCACTTACCACACCCAGCAGAGACCAGAGCGGTGGTTGAGTAAAATCTAGGATGGCCAATAGTCAGAAGAGCAGAAACTGCATGGTCATGTGTATTCCAAAACGGAGAGAGTGTTTTGGCCTGGAATTATATAGTTGGTGACAAATGGATCCCAGTGGAGAAGTAGATGAAACTGGGCTTTTCATGCAGACAAGAGTGAAATCCTGGGCTGAGAAGTGTCAAATGGAGTTCAACCTGGAAAAACATGAAGTGGTTCATTTTGGAAGGTCAAATTTGAATGCAGATTACTGGGTTAAAGGCAGGATCCTTGGCATTATGGTGGAACAGCGGGATGTTGGGATCCACGTCCAGATATCCCTCAAAGCCTTAATAGGGATGTAAAGAAGGCTTTCGTTAGCAGGGGATTGAGTTCAAGAGCCACGAGGTTATGCTGTAGCTCTATAGAACCCTGGTTGAACCATAATTGGAATATTATGTTCACTTCTAGTCACCTCATTATAGAAAGAATGTGGAATGTTTAGAGACAGTGCAGAGGAGCTTTACCAGGTGCTGGGACTGGAGGGCATGTCTTATGAAGAAAGTTTGAGGGATCTGGGAATTTTCTCATTGGAGCAAAGAAAGATGAGAGGTGACTTGATAGAGGAGCACAAAATGATGAGAGACATATATAGAGTGGATAGTTAGAGACTTTTTCCCAGGGCAGAAATGGCTATCACGAGGGGCGATTGGAGGAAGGTTTAGGGGAGATGTCAGAGATAGGTTCCTTACACAGAGGATGGTAGGGATGTGGAATACACTGCCAGCTGTGGTAGTAGAGTCAGATACATTTGGGACATTTAAGCGACTCGTGAATAGGCACGTAATAGTACTAAAATGAAGGGTGTGTAGGCTTTTTTGATCTTAGAGTAGCATAAAAGTTCAGCACAACATTGAGGGCCAAAAGGCCTGTACTGTGCTGTACTGTTCCATGGTCTATGTTTTAAATGGTGTGGAGGGGACATGTGGAGCAGCTGAACACACCACACCTCGGTAGCAAGTAGAGGACCCTCTGAATACTGAGCTGGACGAGATGGAACCAACAGTGTCAATCAAGCCATGTGTCTCTGAGCCAGGGTTGGCCATTCACAAAGAGGGGACAACAGCAGTGTCACAGGCTAACAGCAGCCAATCAAAGAAGGGCATATCTGAGGAAAAGCAGGAGCTTCTGGAAGCTCAGGAGACTGCACCAGAAAATGTTTCCCAGACACAGAGAACTTCTGGGAATTGCCAATCCCCTGAGAGACTGATCACCTGAACGTAGACTATGGAAGGATCATTTTCTGTTTCCATTTTTTCTGTCGATATTCCTAACATTCCTATCTCTGTATATAATAGTTAGAATTGCTGGATGCATATATATGTACTAGATTAGATTAGATTAGATTAGATTACTTACAGTGTGGAAACAGACCCTTCGGCCCAACAAGTCCACACCCCCCCGCCGAAGCGCAACCCACCCATACCCCTACATTTACCCCTTACCTAACACTACGGGCAATTTAGCATGGCCAATTCACCTGACCTGCACATTTTTGGTCTGTGGGAGGAAACCGGAGCACCCGGAGGGAACCCACGCAAACACGGGGAGAAGTGCAAACTCCACACAGTCAGTCGCCTGAGGCGGGAATTGAACCCGGGTCTCTGGCGCTGTGAGGCAGCAGTGCTAACCACTGTGCCACCGTGCCACCCACAATACTATATGACTGACCATCCCAACACCCACAAACGGAGCTGCATCAAAGCATTACATCAATGAGCTACATCACACCGCAGCACCCAAGAACTACAAACAGCAGAATAAAAATGCCGATACAATGTTTTCAAGAAAAATGGGTACCAATAAACACAATCCGCCGATCCCTCAGAAACAAACCCAAACAAGCAGACCAATGCAGCCAAAATCTATAACCGTATTACCTTGCATCAAAGACATATCAGAAATGACTTCCAGACAACTCAGAACCCTTGGCATCATGGTAGTCCACAAAGCTACCAACACACTTAAACAGCAGCTAATGAACCTAAAGGACCCATTAGATACTACCAACAAAACGAACGTCATTTACAAAATACCATGCAAGAAGTGTAAAAAAACAAACACTACATCAGACAAACAAACAGGAAACTTGCCACCAGAATACATGAACACCAGCTAGCCACCAAAAGAATCTATTACAAGTTTGCATACATACAGACAAAGAAGGGACAACACACACATTCTCGGACAGGCAAAACAAAGACATGCAAGAGAATTCCTAGAGTTCTGGTATTCTAACTGGAACTCCATGAATACGCACATCAATTTCCCTTGGAAAAAAGAACTGGAAATGACATCACCCACCTTAAGAAATCAAGACCTATAAGTAGAGAGACGGGATACACCACCAGCGCATCACCGGAGACTCTCACTGATGATGTTCCCTAGTATGGTGACAAAACGACTGAAAACAAATCTTCCAGCTCAGCGAGCAAACTTACATCCAGAACCTCAATCTGAGCTACAAATCTGCTCAATAATCACTATCTATATAATTAGAGAGAGAATTAAGGGTAACATTGAAATAAAAAGGGAAGTAGTTAGGTGTGTGTTGTCCTATAAGACAGCGCATCAGTTAACATGGAGGTGATAACTAGGACAGGAAGTTGAAAGCCTACAGCTGAGAGAACTCCGATGAAATTTTCCCTGTTCAAGTTTACCCTTTGTATGCCTGGTGCTCTGCTTACGTTCCAGTGAACCACAAATGCTATTCATTTTTAGGCAGGTGCTAACATTGCAATTTCTGGAAGAGCTTGTCTAGGGGAGCAGCAAGTCCTGCAGCACAGTACTAATGCCTGAATGTCAGGTACCAGATGCTTTGCAACATCTAGTGCATCCATCATTTCTTGATATCACGTGGAATAGAGAGCTAAATTGTTGAAGATTGGTATGTGTAATGGTGTGAACCACTGGAGAAGTCTGAGATAGGTGAGCTACTTGGCACTTCTGGCTGTGAATGCTTCAGTATTGCACTTGTATTGATGTGTTGGGCTCTTCTGTGATTGAGGATCGGGATATATGTGGAGCTTCCTCCTCCAGCGAGTTGTTTAATTGCCCACCACCATTGCCCACGTCTGGATGTGATAGAACCGCAAAGCTTTGATCTGATCTGTTGGTAGTGGGATTGCTTAGCTCTTCTGTCAGAATATTTTCAAACAAACTGCTGTCTGTGTAAAATCTTTCCAAATATAAATCACACATGAACTTGGATGTGGTTGTTCTGTTGTGTGCAATGTGTCCAGTGTCCAGCTGCTACAGGGAGGGACAGTTTTCATTCACCACGGGAATACAGTGTGATTATTGACTGGAACTGAATAACCTTAGGAAGTGGATAGTAAATGTTGACCCTGTGACTTCCATCGTGCTGATTGGCTGTCACTGAGCTGTATCAGAGGGTACACATCTTCACACATTGTACTGGCCAATATGTTATGTGGAGGAAGTTAAACTAGTTGAAGAAATAATTCACATTTGAAGATCTATTAAATTGTTTTGTGTTCAGTCCTTAAACTCTAGGATATGGGTATGTGGACAGACAGTGACATGCTTTCTTGCAGCATCATATTCCATGATTAACTTATCCTGAGCATGTGGAGATGGGGAGATGGCCTCGGTTGGTGAAGTTACAGCGGGTACAGAGTGCTTGCTTTACAGTCTAGTTGATCATCCCAATGTGGTGTATCAGATTCAGTATTAAACTCAGTATTCTGTTAGTTCAGTATTCTATAACGCTATAAGACCACAAGACAAAGGAATAGAAATTAGGCCATTTGGCCCATCATGTCTGTTCCACCATTCAATAATGGCTGATCAGTTTCTTCAACCCCATTCTCCCGATTTCTCCCTGTAACCTTTGATACCCGTGACAAACAAGAACCTAACTATCTCTGTTTTAAATGTACAATCTCTACATGTGTATAGGTTGATCTCATGTATACATAGACCCCTTAGTTTGGGCCAAACATTCTTACATGTTAGTCAAGTTAGTTACAGTTATAGATCAACATTTATGAGTCAGTGTGCCTGCCAGTTGCACTCCGCTCCGGCTTTCCAGTCTGCTGGCCATACCGCGTCAATACAGGTATTCCAGTCTACTAGCTATCATGCTCCACTCCAGGTTTTCAGAATTACTGTAATGGTACGACAGTGCCGGATGACCTTGTTATCAGAGATGGCTTCAGTTACCCGCAGTTTAGCGCAGCCCGAATATATCACAACGAACATTCCAGAACCAGGGACCGGGGGCTGCTGGGAAGGTAAATTCCCCATTTCATTTATCTTGTTGATAAATATTCATCCACTCGAAAACAATACCTTGTGTATAAGTCGACCCCCTAATTTCAGGTTTAAAAAACTGTGTTCAAAATTCAACTTAGACACGAGCATATACAGTACTCAACGAACTGGCCTCCACAGCTTTCTGTTGCAATGAATTCCATAGATTCACCACTCTCTGGCTGAAGAAGTTTCTCCTCATCTCTGTTCTAAAGGCTCTTCCCTTTACTCTATGTCCTCTTGCCCTGGCCTCGCCTGCCAATGGAAACATTTTCCCAACATCCACTCTGTCCAGGCCGTTCAATTTTCTGTAAGTTTCAATTACGTCTCGTTTATCCTTTGAAACGCCAATGAGTACAGACCCAAACATTTCTCATATGTTAAGCTTTTCATTTTTGGGCTCATTTCCATGAACCTCCCAAGGACTCTCACCAGGGCCAATACATCCTTCTAGAGGTATGGGGTCCAAAATTAATCACAATACTCTAAATGTGGTCTGACTAGAGCTTTAATAAGGTTCAGAAGTATATCCCAGCTTTTATATTCAAGTCCTCTCAAGAGGAATTACAACATTGTACTTACTGACTCAACCTGTAAGTTTACCTTTCTTTATGTACTTATGTATTGAAAAAAAATTTTCCTTTATGTACAAAAACACAAACCAAAAAAAACAAAATTAAAGAAATACAAAAGTATAGAAAAATAGAAATTATATCACACTATTATGTTCTATTACAATAATGTTAACAGTAAACTGCCTACTATTCTCCAGATTGTAGTTGACTCTTATTTACTTAACTTAATCCTAACAAGTACAAACTCAAATAAAATAAAATAACATGAAATTAAATTACACAACTCCATAGTATATTACATTATTCCACTCGCTGCACCTCCACAAAGGCTCCTGTCCATGGGGGCAACAGTGATTATACACATATTTACCAGACCTCCTCCCCACCACCCCAGCCCCCCTCCGTCATGTCGGGGTCCCCGGACCACCATATTTGGCCCTTGTGATTATACAAAGACCCTAATCAATACCGACGAAAATCCATGTCTATATAATTTCGAAAGGGCCGCCTTGTCTAATAAAATGACCTGGAGGCTTTTCGGGTATCCAATTCATTAGGATGGTTTTGCTTGCACAGTGCATCCGAATGTTGAATAACCTCCTCCTGTGCTCATCCGAAGAGGGAAGTCCTGAGAGGAGGGACAGTGGATCCCCCCTACCTTCCATTCCCAGGATCCCCTCCAGTTCATTCACTGTAGCCCCCCAGTTTCTCTGGATCTTGTAACAGGACCAAAAGCAATGTGTGAGGTTGCCAATACTGGTTTTATATTTGGGACATTTCGGGGAAGATCCTTTCTTAAAATTTGCTCATCTTTCAGGCACCATATGGGCCCTATGGAGGATTTTCAATTGCGTCACTTGTGCCCTAATGCATATTGAAATTTTCTTTACATTCCCCCATATATCCGCCCATATTTACGACGAGATTGCTTCCCCTAACTCCGGATTCCAAATCTCATGAAGTCTCTCCATATCCCCCCAGGCAGTCCCTCTTTGCAGCTGATATATGATCCTAACTGAGAGAGCGCCTCCACATCGGAGCACTCTATGTTCTATATCTTACTTGTAGGGCTGGGTCAAGAGCGTGGTTTTCCTCTGTACATACTCCCTAACTTGGTAATATCAGAAAAGGGATTCTGTACTTCTGACCTAATTGACTAAAAGACATCAAGACCTCTCCCTTAAACACATCTCCCAGACAGGAGATTCCTTTACCCTCCCATGCTCTCAAGCTGGAGTCCATTGACCCTGGGCTTGAATCCTGGAGCCCCCTCCAACAGGGTAAACGGTGTGGTCTTAAGCAAATTGTCCTCTCTCTGCCGCATTATCCTCCATGCTTTCACTGTATTTATGAGAATTGGACTTTCACATTGCTCAATGACTGATCTCATTTTATCCAGGAACAGCAAGTTTATGAGGGGACACTTCATCTGCGAACCCTCCACATCTAGCCATATCGATTTCGGGTCATTTTACACCAATTCGCCCACATATGACAGCAGAGCTCCTATTTGATATTTCTCCAGATCTGGGAAATCCACACATCTCCCTCCTCATATCCTGCGGAAGTTGCAACTTGGTAAATTTAATTAAGGGGGACCTACAGCACCAAATAAATGATCCAAGCCATGCTGCAAACCTCCACAGCACCTGTTTGGGTAATGATAGCGGGAGCATCCTCATAGGCTATAGCAACCGAGGGAGAATATTCACATTAATCAAGGCTATCTGGCCAAGCCATGACATGGGCAGTCTCTCTGGCTTTATCCTCTCAAACAGCTATACAAAGTTAGCTCCATACAGCTGCCAGAATGAGGAATAATAACAATTATATTGAATAAAAATTTGTGGATAGAGAAAACCTTTGTGTGACCATCTAAAGGGAAATTCCATTCCGTCCTCCAGCTTCGATACCTCCACCAAACCCCCAACACTTCTGATTTTCTGAAATTTATCCTATATCCCGAAAAGCTACCAAATAATTTAATTTTTTGTATTAACCGAGGTACAGAATTTTCCAGGTGAGCTAGAAACAGAAGGACATCATCCGCATAGAGAGTGATTTTGTGTTCCCCAAATCCCACCTTCAATGTCCTTATTTCAGGGTCATTGCGAATAGCCTCCACCAGTGGTTCAAGTACCAAGGTGAACAGGACTGACGACAAGGGAAAACCTGCCGGCTATCCCACTCCAAGTCAAAATTACTCGACTTAACCCCATTTGTAATAACCGCCTCCTTGGGGTCTTAATATAACACTGCCACCCACCTAACGAAGGCCCCTCCTTGACCAAAACGATCTCAAACAGCAAAGAGATACGACCATTCCACCTGCTCAAAAGCCTTTTCTGCATCTAGGGAGACCACCAAACCCAGAATCTCCCTCTGTTGACATATTTGCACCATATTCAATCCCCTCCTGATATTATTAGAGAAGCTGCAGCCCTTGATAAGAACTGTCTGGTCTTCTTTTATAATAACAGGCAGTCTCCAGACTCAAAGCTAACACTTTTAATAAAATTTTAAAATCCACATTCAGCAATGAGATGGGCTGATACGATGCACAATCTTCAGGGTCTTTCCCTTTTTTTAGAATGAGGAAGATATTAGCCTTCCTAAGAGAGAGTGGAAGACAGTACTAGCTATATGAATGATTATACATCCCCAGCAGTGGTTCAACCAACATGAGTACAAACTCCTTGTAAAATTCACTTGGGAATCCATCTGGACCAAGTGCCTTACCACTTTGGAGCTGCCTTACCACCTTCTGCACCTTCTGTACTGCTAGAGGTGCATTTTATACCAGGAAGGTCCAAGTATTCAAAAAAGGATTCCATTCCTGCATTTCCATCCCCACATCCCTCCAACCGGTATAACTCTGTGTGGAACTCCAAAAATCTGGCATTGATCTTCCTCAGTTCATGAGTAATATTGCCAGCTCTCTCCCTGATGGACACAATGGACTGTGGTGCACTTTTCTTCCTAGTTAGGTGAGCCAGGTATCCACCTGGCTTATCCCCATGTTCAAACAGCCTTTGCTTTACAAAGGAAGCCCCTCTGTTCGCCACTTGTGTGAACACTGAGTCAAGAGCAGCCCAGAGAGCCATGACCCACTGCAATTTAACTACAGATGGTCTGGTGTAATATGCCTATTCGGCTGCCTTCAACCGGGCTTTAAGCATCCCCCTCTGTCTCCTTCTACTTGCCGAGTATGAAATAATCATACCCCTTAAGAATGCTTTGGTGGTCTCCTGAACTCCATTGTGATTACTGAACAAAGTTGTCATCCTTCAACAGAAATGGATTCATGCTCCATTGCTGCGTACCTACTCCGCTACCTTTGGTCTTAACAGTTAAATATACTGCCACATCATACGAAATAATTATACTCCCAATTCTGCATTTAACACCTAGTTCAAGCAAACCAATGGAACAAAGAACATATCGATTCCTGTGTGACACTTGTATGGGTTGGAGTGGTAACATCCCTCCCATTCAGGGAGTATTGAATGCTTAGACTACTGCAAAAAATACGGAGGTATGGCATTGAGGGTGAGTTGGAGGTTTGGATTAGGAGTTGGCTGGCTGGAAGAAGACAGAGGGTAGTAGTTGATGGCAAAGGTTCATCTTGGAGTGCCGTCACTAGCAGTGTTCCGCAAGGATCTGTTTTGGGACCATTGCTGTTTGTCATTTTTATAAATGACCTCGAG